>NC_037590.1:300000-540915 GCF_003073045.1 Pomacea canaliculata | reverse complement strand
GTGGTCCGCGCACTATTTTTAACATAAAGGTAACAGGTCCGATGTTCGATAATACGTTGAGAACACTATGTTTAAGACGGGATGGGGTTGAAGTGGGGTTGGGCAGCCTCTCAGCGGCATGTGACGTGAGTTGAGGTGTCACTTGCAAACTTGGAGCGCAGCATGTGTAGTGGTTTCCTCTGATGAGATCAGTGACATACTTCTTGTTCTTTGTCTACTTAGTAAGATTGAATTCTGTCACATCGTAACGGATTTATTGATGTATAATCACAAGACTGCGAATGACGAATCCTCTACATTGACTGACCCGTGGAGTCACGAAATGTGTTTGCGACATCTTTTCTCCCTTTGTGTTTTGTGTGATTTTGAGATGTGTTAGTTTTATTGAATTACTGGTTTGTCTTTTTACGTCGTTTTGATGAAGTCCAGAAGATGTCAGATGAAGCACAGCAGTGTAGACAGTCGCATGTCGCCATTCACTGAGATGCTGTTCACAGGTAGTAAGCTCTCAACTGGCGGGGACGTCTAATCCATCACAAACATAACAACACAAGCAAAAGCAGTGCCAGCAAATGCCTGGTTAGAGACAAACACAGGTTGGATAGTAGTAGGCCAAGTGTTGTAGGGACAAAAAGGAGAGGTGGGTAGGAGTGAGCCATCACAGAGCTGTGATTTTCCTGAATGGGGAAGCCAGGAACTCGATCCTCAAACTAAGGCGATGTAATTCGTGCCACTGGCGTCATTCGCGGTACTGTGTTAGTAAGCTGATAGGTGTGGTGGACTGTATGCAGGTGAGCATAGAGCTCCGGCTGTAAGAGTATGAGAAACTAGTCTTGCAAGCGGTAACACCCAGGGTGGAGGGAGACCACTTGGGCTAGTCGGATGTGTTACGGAAAGAACGAGGGTAGCCGTGTCATGGGGGACAAAAGAAGAAAGAATCGATTGATTACTGGCGACAAGGCGATGGATAATTGTGTGCTTGTGTCCACAAGCACTGCATCTGGAGATCGATGGTGTAGAAGATCCGCAGCTGCCAGGTATGATGGTCCAGATGACAGATGCTGACCGGCCACAGTCCGCTGGCTGAGCGCCAACGGTCCACTGGCTGATGACACAGTCAGCTGGCGTGACGGCCAAAGTCACTGGCATACGGCTCAGTGACATCGGCTGACGCGGCTGTTGTGTGAACGGCGCCACTGTTCAGTGCTAACACAGTGTTTGTTTTGCAAGATATGCAGTTGGTAGGATTCTGCATAATAATAATTATTATTATTTATTGAATAATAGGTATTCTTTTTATTATGTGACAATCAGGGGGAAGGGAGTTGTAGACATTAGAAGGGCGAGCAAATATACAATCGCATATCAGTTGCATCACCAATTAAAATATCTGAGGCAACACGGCTGTCCTGAGAAGAGGGAGAGCTTGGTAGCCAGTGGAGACCAATTAGCACGCTGACGATGCTTCAGTAGTTAGATTGAAACTGTAGCCAAGTGGAACCACACCTGACTGTCTATGAGAATAGGGTACCGGAGGTCGTCGAATGCCATGTTTGCTTTCGTTCAGTTGGACTATCTGGTGACAGAACTCAAGATGTGGAGATCATTTCAGCGTGTTTGTATGGTTACCTCGGCGTGTCGATCAGCTGTGCAAGGGTAAAGTCATCTACAGCCAGTTGACGTGCAGTGTATGGTCACTAATATTGGGGAAAGTCGTCACATCTCCTGTCCACCATCCCGATGGCGAGCGTCTGTCTTGGTCGTGCGAGCGCGAGAGCATTTGTAGCATATCGTCCTACAGACAGGCTGAGTCGTCACTGGAGGAGGTTGCAAGAGGTCAGATTGTGTTAGCGCGATCTACACTAGCACTGTTAGGCAAGTGGTCATTATTCGTGTAGCTGTTTGCGCCATGACACCTATGCGAACTGGTGAGAGACATGTCAGAGTAGTTGTTGTCAATGATGGTAGTGGTCGTCATCAACGACCAGAGCGCTTTGTGAGACATGTTAAGGATGGTCCGTAGTCCATGCCTCATACACAGGACTTCGTGTGTCAACTTGTAGTATGGGCGTCGTGACGTTTATGCTGTGAATTCTACACAGGGTCGTGGTGCAAGCTGGTCAGATTTGGCGGTTAGGTTAGGCGGTATCGAACATTCAGAGGTGCTTTGTGGCAAATGATGGTAATTCGACTGTATATACATTCGCGATGACACGAGGAGTTCGATGACCGGTGCGACATTAGGGATGTTGTGTTCCTGTGGTTGCTCGCCATCAAACAACGGAAGAGGCTACTTGTGCCGTCAGATGTGGATTGGTCATGTTAGCCGCGTATACCAGGCACTTAGTTCGGACATGTAGATTGTCTACGTGAGGCATCAAGAAGGTGTGTCCACATGTAGATGTGTCTCACTGTTGCCGAGATTCAACACAGAGGCTCGTGTCGCAACATGAGATGGTCGTGTACTGTAGGCGCCGATAACATCAGGCACTTGTGAACAGTGTCAGTGTTGTGTCACTGTTATCGGACTATCAACACTAGCGTTGTAGCACAGATTAGATGTCGTGTACTAGTAGCCATCTTCAAACGAGTATTGTGCAACATGTAGATGTGTCTCGACTGTTTGCCACCTCAACATCAGGCAGCTTGTCGAACATTTCAGTGTGAGGGAAACTCTTGGGACATGTACTGTCATTGTATTGTCGGGACTGTCGTACCAATTCAACTTTGTGTGGTGTGTCAGTGGCGATGAGAACGTTGCGACACTTTGGAGAAGAAAATCAACAATAAAGAAGCAGTGGTTGAGTTCTTCACACAATGAGATAAGTCCGATTTAAAATAATGAAGAGAATTTCAGTGAAGATTGTTCACGAATAGGGGTGTATGTGCATGAGAAGGACTGCAAAATGTGTTGTCAGAGGTTGTGAGTGTGTTGTGCTCGCCTGGCCATTGTCATTTGGTTAATAAGCATTTTTGTCGTTTGATGACAAACGATGAAGTTGTGAACGACAAAAGTTAAAGACACTGAGTGGGTACCTGAATCGAGAGTCGTCAGCGGAGATGAATTGATCTCGTCCTCCGTAAAGATGTATCAAGATTGTGTGAGCAAAGAATTACTACCACATCACAATCTCACGCAGCACCGACACATACGACCGACTGTGGCGCTCATTCTACAGCGAGGGCTTCAAGAGCGCGCCGACTAGGTGTAGAGGACCATCTCCGAACGGCACAACCACGACAACAGCGCTGGGTAGGAGAGGGGAGAGGAGGGTGGCGAGACGACGCACAACGCCAGGCACGCGGCTTATAACGGTGTCGACAGAGGTGTACCGATCGCAGCGCCCTCCGGCCCATATTCCCTGCACGACAGCGCCTCTGATCGCCTACATTTTTGCAGCGTAGGCCTCTGCGCGTACCGCCTCCTGCAGGTCTGTGAGACTGGGCAAGGCCGCCGCGCGGCGGATCCGCCCGCCTCCTGCTCTGACCGCCGCCCTTGCAGCGAGTATTTATAACTAAGCATACAGTATGTGGTAAAACGAGTTAATTATAATTAAGTCCGGCCCTCTAAAAAACGACCATTGACTTCATGCGGCCCTTGGCAAATATGCCACCATGGTCTAGCGCCCTCGTACAGGCATCCCTCTACAGCGCTCAACGTCGTCTACGAGCCAGCCGAAAAGAGGGAGGTGTCCGAACCATGTCCGACAGTCACCTACACAAGGAAGGAGCATACGGAACAGGGACTACTCTGAGTGGATTCAATGTTGTCTTATGGCCAATAGGCGGGATATTCTGTTGACGAAGGTGTGGATCGCGTTCAATTATGGATGGAACACTTTAATTATGACACTGAATGACAAACTCAACGGTGATAGACAAATGTGCCACTTCATGCGTCCGTATACACAAAGACAAAAGACAACAATAATCTTGCCGATGACAGTGGCGGCTGGCTGCACTGCTTCAGCGCGCGTCTTAACGGGCTGACGAAGCATGGAGTACGGGTTGGGAAGGAAGTGTATTAACAATGGTATTCGCGGAGCATATACGAGGGAAAGGTCAGATAGTCGGGTATAAGTTATGCATGTTTCGGAAGATGTTAAGAGTTGATGTAGTCAACAATATGGTTGCTCATTGGTGAAGGTGGTCGGCAAAATAGATCGTTGATCGCACTCGGTTGTAGGGTGGCGTGAGATGTAGGTGATTCATAGTGTGACGAATAGAAAATGGTTGATACGTTTGAAAATTCTGCTGGAGTCATTGGCTGCTGAGGTGAATGTGTAAGGTGGACATCGTTCATTAGACTACTCAAAAAGGGACTGGACTTTCACTCGAGGTCAGAAATGTACCTTCACTTCTTGACATGCAGCTGATGTACTTTCACTCTGATGATCAGGGTGTACGCTGTCATTTCATCGACCTTCAGGAGCCTTCCGTATTTCTTCTGAGTCAGTACTTGTCACTCACTCTGAACAGAGTGTACTTCATTGACTCAACGTGTACTTCCCTGTACTCAGAGCGTCATTTCAACTGACCTAGCAGCTGTATTCTCTGACTCAGACAGGCTGTATTCACTCGACATCAGCAGCTGGTCATTTCACTCTGACCTAAACTGCTGTCACTTCACTCTTGATCAGAATCTGTCACTGTTCATCGAACTCAGCGATTATGTCAACTTCACTCGACCTCGAGCATCTTACTTTCATCGACTATCCAGAGGCGCGTTACTGTCAATCTGATCAAACGCTGTGCTTTAATCCTCTTGACCGATTAGCTGTCACTTCATTCTGAAAAGCAGAGAGGCGTGTAATTCACTCTGATTCAGCGTCGTGCGATGTCACTCTGCTCAACGTGTTCGACTTTTACTCTGACGTCAGGCAGTTGTGCACGGTCAAAGCTCTTGACTCAGAGCTGTCTTTCACTCGTGACGGTCAAGCTGATCAATTTAACTCTGAGGCGTACAACGGGCGCTCTGTTCACTCTGATCAGCAGCTGTCATTATCTGATTACTACCGTTCAGGTCACGTTGACCTAGTCGGCTGCCTTTCACTCTGATCTCGAGAGCTGTCACTTCACTCGAAGTAACGCTGTAATATAGACTCTGATCAACGCGTGTACTTTCACCTTACCTCAGCAGTGCATTTCACTCTGATTTACATCTTCACTGTCACTTAGTTCAGAGTCGATCTTCCAGCTGATCTGTCAAGTTCACTCGAACTGGTTGTACCAGCAGAGTGTTTTCAACCCTCTTATTGTTTGATCCTAGCTAAACGTTGGTAGGAGACAAACAAGTGTTTTTGAGCAACGACAAGTTGTAGTGTAGGAAGTCCGAACACATCAGCTGTTTCTCCTGAGTGGGAAACAAGGACAATCGATCTCATACTAAGGCGAGTGTAATTGTGCGCACTGCGGTTCTTGCGTACATGAGTTAGGCAAGCTGAAGGTGTGAGACTGTATGCAAGTGAACGAGCCTGGCTGTAAGGTTGATAAATGTCTTGGCCCGGTCCACCTCTAAGTGAGGCGAGGACGCGCAACATGCTGGCCTCGCACGGGTAAAATTGTTGTCATCATACATCAAACATACAACACGGGTGCTATGTTGTCATCATGGCAGACACATAACACAGGACGATGGGTTGTTACATACTCAACATACAAACGATGTCGGTTGTTATCATATAATCAACGACTACCAACATGGGGTCGTTATCATACTTATCACTATAGTATAATTCACTATAAGTATGGTGCAATATTGTAAATCAAAGGTGTGGTGGAGAATTTATTATACAATTAAATGTGGACCTTGGTATTATCTCAATCAGTATTGGATGTGTTTGTTGTCATAGTGAATATGTTTATTTACAACACCTCTGTGGGTCATGTTTACAATAAAATGTCTGTGGGGTTTTTACTATACAAACACTCCGCTGTGGTGTATGTTAGTACAAACGCTGTTGGTCATGTTTACTGTAAATACCTCTGGGTCATTTATATATAACAAAGCTGTGGTATGTTTACTATACAACACTCTGTGGGTATGTGTACTGTACAACACTCTGGGTCATGTTTTACGTTACAAACGATCTGTGGGTCATTGTTAACTATAGCTAAATCTGTGGTGAGTTAACTATAGCAACACTCTGTGGGTATGTATTTTTATTTTTTTTTTTTTTTTTTTTTTTTTTTTTTTTTTTTTTTTTTTTTATTTTACAAAACTACGTGGGTCATGTATTTTACAACACTGCTGTGGTCATGTTAGTTTACAAAACACGGCTGTGGGTCGATTGTTTATGTAGCAAACACTTCTGTGGGTCATGTTATTTACAAACTCTGTGGGTATCTTATATACAACAATCTGTTGGGTATGTTTACTAAACCTCTGTGTCATGTTATGCTGTACAAACATCTGGTGTGGGTCTTTTATTACAAACACTTGTGGTCATGTTTTATGTAGAAACACTGTCTGTGGTCAGGTTTTGATTTACGCAATAAAAAATAAAGATAAAATATAAATAAAATTGTGGGTAATTTAATGTAAAAGAAGGCGTGGATATGTTATTACAACATCTGTAGGTCCATGGTCTTAACTATGCAATAACACGCTGTGGTCTTTAGATAAAGAACACTGTGGGCATTTTTTACACCTCTGTGTCTGTTTATTTCACACATAACTGTGAAAATATCTCCAATAACAAAACTCTTGTGGGTCAAGTTATTTACAAACACATGTGGGCTCATGTTTACTATACAACATAATGTGGTCATGTTTTACTGACAAACAAATGTGGGATTTTTATTATAGCAAACACTCCGGGTCATGTTTACTCGTACAAACAATCTGTGGGTATGTTTTTACTATATTAAATCCTGTAGAAAAGATCATCAAACAGTGTCTGCATTCTTATACGAAAGATGTGGAGCAATAGTTTACTAATAAAATAAATGATAGAATAAGTAATAAAAAACTGGTGGTCATGTTACTGTAAACATCTGTTTTTTTTTTGGGTCATGTTTATGCTACTAAATATGTCTGTGGTCTTTTAATTTACAATTCTGTGTTCATCAGTTATTCTAAACACTTCGTGGTCATGTTATATTACAAACTCTGATGGTCATGTTATTTAAAAAACATAGTTGGGTCGAGTTTACTAAAAATACCTATGATGGGTCAACCGTTTAATTACAAAAATGACTTCTGATGGTGAAACTGTTTACTATAAGACATATGTGGTAATGTTTAGTAAAATCGTGGGTATGTTATACAACAGTCATGTGGGATCATGTTATAGAAATATAGAGAGATTACTCCTACAATAATGTGGGATGTTTACTGTACAAACATCTGTGGGTCAATGTTTACTTTACCAACACATCTGCTTGGGTATGTTTACTCTGTGGGTTTCATATATACAAACTAGGGTATGTTATGTGGTCATGTATAAAACATACTGTGATCATGTTTAAACACTCTTTCATGAAAAACGTGGTAATGTATTACTAGAAAACTCGTGGTCATCGTTAATTTACACAGGACACTGTGGGTCATGTTATATTACAAACACTAATGTGGTCATATTGTTTACTATAACAAACACTCTGTGGTCATGTTTATTTACAAACATCGTGGGTCATGTTAATTTAAATACAACTATTGTGGTCATGTCTGTACACAAACACTCTGAGGGGGGGGGGGGTGGGTCATGTTTTGATTTATCAAACACCTGTGGTCATGATTACTATACAAACCACTCTGAGTGTGGTCTTTTTTTACATAAAACATCTCTAGTGGGTCATGAGTTTACTATACAAACATTGTGGGCCATGTTTAATGTCAAAATATGTGGGTCATGTTTATTTACAAACACTCTGTGTCATGTTACTATGAACAAAACACTCTGTGCCGGTCATGTCTTATTTACAAATACACATAGTGGGTCATGTTTACTTATACAAACACTCTGGGGTCATGTTTATCGTACAAACACTATGTGGGTCCCATGTTTATTTACAAACACTCTGTGGGTCATGTTTACTATACAAAACACTCTGTGGGTCAATGTTTATTTTAGCTCTGTGGTCATGTTTACTAATAAACACCAAATAATAAATATATTACATGTTTTTTACAAAACACTGTGGGTCATGTTTATCTATATACCACCTGTGGACCGATTTATTTAAAACACCTGTGGGCATGTTTACAAAAAAACATCTGTGGTTGTTTAATGTACACACCATGCGTTATTTAACAAATCTGTGGGTCAATGTTTAAACAAAACTCTGTGGGAGGATTTACAACAATCGGTTGTATGTTATTACAAACTCTGGCATGTTTGTTAAAAAACTGTGGGTCATGTTTACTATACAAACACTCTGTGGGTATTTTAGGTACACATCTGTGTCATTTACTGTACAAACACTCTGTGGTATGTACGTATAACAAATCATTGTTGTGTTAATTGTACAAACACTCTGTGGTCATGTTATGGTGCTAACCTCTTTATTTTCTGTACAAACACTCTGTGGGTCATGTTTATTGTACAGTTCAATGCCGCAGCCTGCAATGAAGGTGTTGTGGACCGACGATTAGTGTAGTTTTAGTTTACGATGTGTTTTGTATATTTTGTTGGACTGCAGTTTATATTAAAGTAAGTGCCACGACTTCTGTATAGTAAGTGGTGTATTTATAGGGACCCTAACCCACCCACACACCTGGCACACTGTTACATGTGTCATTCTAACCCTTGGCACACTGTACATGTGTCACATTCTACTAACATTCGGCACACTGTACAGGTGTCACATTCTACCCTGCAACACGTTACAGTATCTCATTCTACCTGGCCCACTGTACAGGTATCACATTCTACGCTGGCCACTGTACAGGTATCACATTCTAACCTGGCACACTGTACAGTGTCACATTCTACCTGGCACACTGTACAAGGTGTCATATCTATCCTGGCACACTGCTACACTTATCACATCTACCCTGCACACTGTACAGGTATCACATTCTCCCTGGCACTCTGTACACTTATCACATTCTCCCTGGCACACTGTACAGGTGTCACATTCTACCTTGGCACACTGTACAGGTGTCATATTCTACCCTGGCACACCTGTACAGTATCACATTCAAAACTACTGGCAACACTGTCAGGTTCACATTCTACCCTGGCACACTGTACAGGTATCACATTCTACCTGGCACACTGTACAAGGTGTCAATATACATAAGTCTACCCTGCCACACACTGTACAGTGTCATATTCTTCAGAACTGGCACATGAGCGCGTCTGTACAGGTATCACATTCTACCTGCACATCACACTGTACGTGACTTATCACATTCTAACCTGGCGCACTGTACAAGTGTCATTCAGCCTTATACCTGGCACACTGTACAGGTGTCATATTCTACCCTGGCAACTGTACAGGTTATCAATGAGTCTATAGTCCCTGGCACACTGTACAGGTGTGTCACAGCTTCTATTCTGGCAACACTGTGGTCACCCTGTACGAGGTATCACATTCTCAACCCTGGCAACACTGTACAGGTTACATTACGGATCACACTGTTCAGGTTGACAACCCTGGCACACTAGTACAGAAAGCATATCACTCACATCTACCCTGGCACATGCTGTACACGTGTCACATTCTCCCTGGCACACTGTACAGGTGTCACATTTCTACCCTGGCACACTGTACAGGTATCACATTCTACTGCACACTGTACAGGTATCACATATCTATTACAAGTTACAAAGGTTGAGAACTGGCTGAGGTCCACCGAGGATAAGATTGAGAGAGAACCAATGGTGTGTGAAGACCGTTGACTGTGTAGGCAGGAGAGGTCAGAGAGGTAATATAGAGGGGCTGCACTTCTGGTAGCATCCGGTTCCAAGGGACGCAACGCCTCCATACTTTCCTTAACGTAAGGACAGAAGATGGAGTGCAGCCTGTCATATTACCCTCGCTGATGCTACCGTACAGTGCAGCCTGTCTATATCTACCTCGCTGATGCTACCAACTTCAGTGCAGCCTGTCTATATACTCTCACTGATGCTGAGTGGCAGCCTGTCTATATACCTACCCTCGCTGATGCTACAGCAGTGCGCCTGTCTATATCTACCCTCGCTGATGCTACCACAGTGCAGCTGTCTATATCTACCTCTCTCTGATGCTACCCACAGTGCAGCCTGTCTATATCTACTCTCACTGAATGCTACCACAGTGCAGCCTGTCTATCTTCCGTCTCTCACTGATGCTACCACAGTGCAGCCTTTCTATATCTACTCTCACTGATGCTACCACAGTGCAGCCTGTCTATATTACTCTCATGATGCTACCACAGTGCAGCCATGTCTATATTTACCTCTCTGGCAGGCTATGCGACATGCATGACTTTTTCGAAGAAGTGAGTCTTGTTCAACCTGTTGAGCAACTAATCACACTGACACTCAGTCCGGAACAGAAAGGAGGAAAACAAAAACAAAGAAACCCTAGCGCGACACCTTTAGTGGACATGGGCCAGCGTGTGCTTCCCTCTAACCCCGGGCTGGCGGTGGTGCAGCTGCACGCGCTGTCGGTTGGCTCTGTCGCGAGCAGACTGCTCCCCTTCCCCCCACCCCCACTCGTCTGCGCCTACGTGGCGGTGTGGGGCGAGTTACTCCCCTTTCCCCATCCCCCAACAAAAAGTAACTCGACTGGATCCTCATGGGTAAGAAAGATAAGGTGGTGAAGGAGGAATTAGTGCTTTACACAGAGCCAGCAAATAAGGCTATATCGTGGCAACTAAGACTATGTAGCTATGTCACGGCAACCAGTAACTAAGGCTATATCATGGCAAATAAGGCTATGTAGGCTATGTCACGGCAACCAGTAAGTAAGGCTAGATCGTGGCAACTAAGGCTATGTCACGGCAACCAGTAGCTAAGGCTATATCGTGCTAATTGCTCAGCAAGCCAGCCTGTAAATAACGTGCAGAGAAAGAACAGCGTACCCGAGAGGAGAGCTGAACCCAGGCCAGCCAACCTCACTTTAGTGGTGACAGGCGCCGACCGTTGCACACGGACTTCACTGACACAGACATAAGCCCTGTCATTGCACAGACAGAAGGCCTTCTTCACTGACACCAGACAGTGACTTTCCATCGTCCTCCAACCAGGTGCAACTGTCGGAAGCCGTTGTGACATCTTTGTCCGCATCAACAGTCTCGAGAGTCCTACTTGGAGCTCGCCATCGTCCAGGTCGCCTCTTTGGTCAAAATGTGTTTCCTCCATCATCAACACACACATTTCCACTGTCCGCTGATGCAGTGATGAAGCTGGCGTTACTCCTTCTGTCATCTTGCCTGACTGTAACTATTGTGAACTATTGTAACGTACAGTAACTATTGTGAATGACTGTACTATTGCTAACTACTTGTAACGACTGTAATATTGTAACTATTGTGATGCTGTTTACCTAAACTATACTCTTTGCTGGCCTTCGTCAGGCTAACCTCTTACGAAAGCATTTGACATCTTTGCAGCTATGGAAACTTGTGTTTGAGAACAACAGCGACTTCAACACTGCTTCAACATATCTACTGACATTCTAAACCCCTCAATATTATTTTATGTTCAGATCTGCTCATGTTTCCTTTTGTTTATTTTATTTTTTTTATTTATTTTTTTTTTGTCTTAAGCGTAGACAGGGACCAACAACACCTTCTTCTCAACAGTCACTTACAGTCTGCAGGAGCATCTTCTTCAGTAAGATTTATTTTCTGTCACACAACCTTCTACAGGTACAGAATGGTTTTCTTCTTTGCAATGTACAGAGGAAATCATCTGTGCGTGTTATGGGGGAGTTGTGTGAGTGAGATATTGATATGTGGGGGGAGTTGTTGAGTTGCGAGTATGGGGCAGTTGTGTGAGTGAGGATGTGATGGTGGTAGTGGGGGCAGTTTGTGTGAGTGAGGATATGTGGTGAGTATGTGGTCGGCAGATGTGTGAGTATGGTGATGGTGAGTATTGTGGGGGCAGTTTGTGAGTGAGGATATGATATGTAGTGGGGGCAGTTGTGTGAGTGACAGGATATGATTGGTGATGGGGCGGTGCGGGCAGTTGTTGTGTGATGTGAGGGGAGTATATGGGTGTAGTGGGCAAGGTGCAGTTGTGTGAAGTGAGGATATATGGTGAGTAGTGGGTGGCAAGTTGTGTGAGTGAGGATGTGATGGTGGAGTAGTGCGGTGGTAGTGAAGGTGGGAGGTAGCTGGAGCCGTAGGATGATGGTGAGGTAAGTGGGTGGTAGTTGATGTGAGTGAGGAGTAGATTTAAACATGGTGTACAGAGTAGAATAGAGTGCGCGTGAGCAGTTTGTGTGAGTGAGGATAGTTGTGTAGTGGGGGAACGACAAGTGAGTGAGGATGTGATGGTGAAGGAGTAGGGGGCTGGTAATTTTGTTGTGTGAGGCAGTAGGGACGCTGAAATGAGGTAGTAAGGGGTTGGAGTTGTGTGAGTGAGGATATGATGGTAGTATGGGTGGCAGTTGTGTGAGGAGGATGTGATGACAGGGTGAGTAGTGGGGATATCTATACTGACAACGATTTGTGAGTGAGGATAGATGGTGAAGTAGTGGGGGAGTTGTGTGAGTGAGGATTATTGAAGGGTGAGTAGTGGGGGCAGTTGTGTGAGTGAGGATATGTGTGAGTTAGTCATTGGGAGGCAGTTGTGTGAGTGAGGATAGATGGTGAGTAGTGGGCTAGTTGTGTGCAGTGAGGTTGTTGGGGCAGAGGATAATACTGGTGAGTCCGTCACCTGGGGTGGCAGTTGTGTGAGTGAGGATATGATGGTGAGTAGTGGAAAGCAGTTGTGTGAGTGAGGATGGAATGGTGAGGCCAGTTGTGTAGGAGGGATATATGGTGAGTATGGGGCAGTTGAATTCGTGAGTGATGGATCCAGAGGATCAGCGTTCCATAGAGGGATGCAGTTGTGTGTGAGTCACTGATGGCGTAGAGGGGTAGTTTATGTGAGTGAGGACTGTGATGGTGAGTAGTGGGGTAGACAGTTGAGCCTCAGTTGTATGTACGTGTATGTGGCTGACTGATCAGCAACATACGGTGTAATTTCAAAGAAGTAAACCTGTCACCCGCACACAGAGCACAGAGCATGTGTGTAATATTGTACATATTATTTGACACTTTTGTCAGGTTTTCAGATTTTTCAAGCATGGGGGAGATAACCAGCAATGTCAGTAGCTCATTATGAAGGACTCGTCCATGTTTCAATGGTGTTGGCAAGAGATGGAGGGGCTGTTGCTAACGTGGCTGTTCGTCAGGTCACATAATTGAAGTCTCTGACAGTCCGCCACCTTCAGAAACTCCTACACCTTGCTCAGTGTCGTGAGCGATGCAGGGCAGCTGGTGCGGCGTTGTGTGGGCTGGCAGTAGTATGGGAATGTAGATTAAACATGTTACCACGATGACCATTATTTCTGTTGGAGTAATTTGGGCACAACACAACAGAGCTATGAGACTACGAGGTGTAGCTACAATGTGCAGCAACGTGCTTTCATATGTTCAGCTCAGCTTCACCTGGTGTGAACTCTGCCAGCAGCGACTGGTTGCTACATGTCAGTTCAGTAGTGTAGTGCCTTATATTATTTGTAGTCTGTTTTTCATAACAACCTTTTAAAAATACTGATAGGACCACAACAAGCAGGCAGGGACTCCTTGCATATCATAATAGTAATTATTATTGTATTTCAGTAAATAATTATTGGTGACAGGCGTACACCTGGCACGATCTACATTTCATTAGTAACATACACAACAAACGGTAACCAGTGCATTTGAGCCTTTGAAGTCTTTGTTTCTGTTTTTTTCTATGCTTTCCTATTCTTTTCACTTTGTCTTCAAGGCTTGTATGGTGTATGAGCATCAAGGTGTTCTAAGAATTAGAAAGTGGAATGACAAAAATAAACAAATATATTTACAGCTCTGTATTGTTTTGACTATTACATAACTTAAATCATAATATTATGTTAAATCAACAGTGACATTGTGTGCCATAGGGTGGGTGAGGAATGCACATGTGGGTAGGCATTTACATCATCAACACATCGTGTCCAGCTGTGATTCCACACATCGTGTCTAGCTGTGATCACACATCGTGTCCAGCTGTGTCCACATCGTGTCCAGCTGTGATCACACATCGTGTCAGCTGTAATCCTCAATTGTGTCCAGCTGTGATCCACCTCGTGTTCCAGCTGTAATCCTAACATTGTGTCCAGCTGTGATCCACACATGTGTCCAGCTGTGATCCTCACATTGTGTCTAGTCTGTGAGGTCAATCGTGTCCAGCTGTGATCCACACATCGGTCTAGCTGTAATCCTCACATGTGTCAGCTGTGATCAACACATCGTGTCCAGCTGTAATCCTCACATTGTGTCGAGTTGTAACCAAACTTGGAGGGAGGACTGTCGGTAACAAAACATTATCAAGAAAGTCAGTACCATGCCGCCAAAAATCAAAAGAAAAAAATGCAGGAGACTAACTGAAACTTGTTTTTTCAAAACCCCCCCACAGTTGACGCGTTATGCAGGTCAGCAGCAGCGCTTTTCCCCGCAAAGTTGGAAACTCCATAATAAGATTGTTCCTGCAGGATCTCGCACTCTAAGCTTGTTTAGTAGGCAGCCCCATAGTACACCACAGTATACACCAATATCACACACTCAGAACCATAGTCGACTATAGTATCACACAAACATATAGTACACTAACTCACACCCTAGTATCACAACCATAGTATCACAAACATCACAAAAGAGAAGAAGAGTATACACTACACTAATATCACACTACAGTACACCATCAGTATGCAACAAGTGTCGTTCATGCACCACACATAGTATCACACACCACAAAATCCACCATAGTATCAACTACAGTATCAACCACAGTATTGCACCACAGTGTCGTATCATGAACACCAATCACACATAGTTCACACAAATCAACACCATAGTATCAACTAATATACAGCCATCGACCAGTACAATTAATATATCATAGTATCACAATAAGTATCAACCACAGTATTGCACCACATGGTTTCATCAGGCATCACATCATAGTATCACACACCTTCGGACGCGACTCACGTCGTTTTTCAATGCTTCTAGCATTGATTGTCTTCGTTTCTCACCATCTCTCCCTCCCACACACCCTCTTTTGATTTTGTAGTTTGCAGCCCCGTTTACTGTTTGTGTTGTGGCGCTTATGTTCAGCTCACTGTTAAACAGGCAAGGTTGCTCTATAAGTGATTATGTTGTTGTGTTTTTTGTTGTTGTTGTTGTTGTTGTTTATATTATATTATTATACCCGCGCCCTTCATACACGTAGCCGCTCACGCACTCATTGCTGACAGACAAACGAGACAAGGTTACAGAGAACAAAATGAAAATGTCTAAACAAGTGTATAGCACCTTGTGATAACAACCGCCTTTCAAAGAGACACCACCACACTACAGTTACAACTCACTGCATCCCCCGACCTGTGCTACTTTTTAAAGTTTGCTGCTATGGACAATAGAGCACATTATACACATAGGTTATCTTTTAAATTAGTTTACATAACAATGAGTGAAACGCGCGCGAAGTCGGGTTTGGAACTCGATATGCGCTACACAATAGATTTTTTTCTGAGGTTTAAGACAGGGACTAGACAAACAAATATAAAAAATAATTCGTATCAGGTGAATCACAATGATAAGGCAAATTTGAAAGAAGTGAACCCAGGCCTGACGAGAGGGGAGGGGGGACAGGGGGGTCTGGTGTACCCGGGCCCGCGGCTGTCAAGGGGGCCCGGCCTTGGTCAGTGGATTTTTGTTTTCTTCTTTTCCTTTTCTTTTTCTTTTAAAGAAAGGTCTAAGGACAGAACACCCAATTAAGCATTACACATGCAGAAGTTGAGTTTCAGGTCTGTAGAATACAATTTCGGGGAAAATAATTTACGATTACAAGTACAAGGGGCCCGGAGAGGTCGTCTGTCCCGGGGCCCGGGCTGGCTCTCGGTGGCCCTGAGTGAACCTCCATTAGGACGTCTGCTTCTCGTCGGCTGCCCCCGAGCCTCGATGTCTGGGACGACAGACCGTCTAGGGAGGATGTGCACATGCGGACAAGGACAAATGTAATGATCACTCTGTAGATTACCTGAACAATCAAACATAAGGATAATGTATATTATTTCTCGCTGCATCATCTGCACAATAAAACATAAGCAAGGGGTTCATTATCGCTCTGTACATCATCTGCACAATAAAACATAAGAACAATTAGGTTCATTATCGCTCTGTACATCATCTGCACAATAAAACATAAGAACAATTAGGTTCATTATCGCTCTGTACATCATCTGCACAATAAAACATAAGCAAGGGGTTCATTATCGCTCTGTACATCATGTGCACAATCACACAAGCTGCGGACGACAATTTAAGTGGGTGTGATGACCAGGCTAAACTGGCGGTCAAGTGTAGCCTGGTAAGACCTGACGAAGACTAAACGAGTGTTAACGAGACGAGATGCAAACAGTTTATAAAAGTCTGTCACCTACACAATAACACAAGCTGTGGACGACAGTCACACCCGTGGCGATCACGTTTTACTGAGTGTAGAGACTTGACGATGAAATGAGTTTTGTCTGTCTGGTCTCTACAGCACCAGCAAAAGCTGATCACCACAGGCAGGACACCTGTCGTCCACAGCTTGTGTTATGGTGTCGGTGACATCCACAGCGGTCATCATCTTTGTCATTGTGCACATCACCACACCCTGCTGAAACAGTCAGGCCCTCCCAGAAACGGGTACACATTTCACACCATCTGCCCCATTCTCACATCTAGCAGTTGACACAGGTACACATTTCACACCAAGTAAAGTGAATACAACTCACGGTGCTTGACACACACTCGCACACACAACCATGCACGTGAACAAACACACAGGGTAAAGGTTTTCCAGACAGAACACTTACAGAGCAACGTTGAACATGAGTGTCAAATATACTGGACAGTGTGAGGTGAGGAATCCAAGTCCAGTCAATGGGAGATCAAACGTTCATTAAGCCTGATCTTTGTGAGTTCAAACGTTCATACAGCCCGGTGTCGGTACATCAAACGTTCATACAGCCCGGTGTCGGTACATCAAACGTTCATACAGCCCGGTGTCGGTACATCAAACGCTCATAAAGCTCGGTGTCGGTACATCAAACGTTCATCGGTACATCAAGCGTTCATTTCTACATCAAACGCTCATTAGCAGATCAAGTGTTGAGTATAATATTACCCTAAGATCAAGCGTTCAGAAGTCAGCCACAGTTAGGTCAGCCATTTGCTAGGCGAGTTCACGTAGATGAGAGGTCAAGTGATCGTGGTCTATGTGTGCTGACGTCAGGCCTGACGAGAGGGGGGGACAGGGGTCTGGTGTACCCGGGCCCGCTGCTGTCAAGGGGGCCCAGCCTTGGTCAGTGGAATTTTTTTTCTTCTTCTCCTTTTCTTTTTCTTTTAAAGAAAGGTCTAAGGACAGAACACCCAAGCAGTGAAGTGTAGATACTGAGATTCGAATTGTAAACATACATTATATACTGGGAAAATAATTTACGATTACAAGTACAAGGGGCCCGGAGAGGTCGTCTGTCCCGGGGCCCGGGCTGGCTCTCGGCGGCCCTGGCTGACGTCACCTGACACTAGCAGCAGTGAGCCGCCTACTCCGCCGAGGACTTCTGTCAGGTCCTTCTACCCTCCATCTAGCCACTCATAGACTTCAAAGAGTTTCGTAAGCAAAAATTAAACGCCCTACCCAGGTCGGCCAGGTGTGTCCAGCATTCCAAGACCCCCTACCTCACCCCAACGTGTGCACGCCAGGTGAGAACGAGGTACAGACGAAACAGGTAGGACCGGTTGGTCGTGTTGCTTGGGTCACGTGACCTCCCCGCCGTATTCTGAGTGGGTTTGACAACGCACCCCGCACTCTTTGCATGTTATTTCTCCTCGCACACCAGCCTCAGTTGGGTGTTGGTGTACCTTACGTGGACACACGGTCCACCCGGTGTGCACGTCACCAGGGTGTGGAGACAAACCGTCGTGCACTTTGATGTCAGCTGAGGTCACAAGAGGTCACGGGCTCTGTGGGACGGAAGCCAAGAGCGTGTTAGCCTACCACTGAGTCTAGTTGCGGGTGGAATGCAGTTTCTACATGTCCGCCTACACACCCCAAGCTGCCTCTACAGGTGTTTGATCAACGATCGCTAACGTCACGCCGCTCGTCTTATGACTTCATCTATATCTTCATCTTCGTCTTCATCTTCATCTGATTCATCATTTATATTGAAAGCTACACGGCTTCACGAGCAGCGATTCCTCTACAGTCCTATAGTTATATCACTTTATCATATCACTTCATTGTTCTCTACAGTCCTGTAGAGTGTAGAGTCATATTACTTCACTGTTCTCTACAGTCCTGTATAGTAATATCACTTTATATCACTTTATCATGTCACTTCACTGTTCTCTACAGTCCTGTAGAGTCATAGCACTTTACTCTACAGTCTTGTACAGTGAGGTCACTTAATTTACTGTTCTCTACAGTCCTGTAGAGTCACATCGCTTTACTCTACAGTCTTGTACAGTTATGTTACTTTCCTTACCAGCGATCTTCTCCCCTGGTGTAGACGGCGTGAGTGCTGCTAACCCTGACCTACCTGAGGGTCAAGCTTCTATCACCTTTCTAACTAAAGTCCGTCAAGTTGAAAGGTTGAGGCTGCTGAGCCTACGTACATGTTCTGTATAGGGATAAGCTCGCGAGCCCTGCTATTTCTATTTCTGTGTAGTTCACACACGATCACTAGGTGACGTTTATAGATCATAGGTGACGTTTATAGATCACTAGGTGACGTTTATAGGTGACGTTTTTAACGGTCAGCTTCCTGTATTCGGTCATCGCACCTTTTGTAGTGGAGGCGCCTCTTGGCTTGACAGAACATTGGGTAGACAGGCGCTGTATCCTCCATCACACACACACAGAGACACACACAGGCGGCTATATCCTCCATCACAGGCACACACACAGGCACACACTCAGGCGACCGTATCCTCCATCCTACACACAGACATACTCACAGAGACAAACAGACACACAGACACACACACACACACACACACACACACACACACACACACACACACACACACACACACACATACACACACATACACAGACATACACAGGCACACATACACACACATTGCCGCTGTTGTTGTCGCGATCCTGATGTGGACATCTGGTGTGGAGCTGCCGTCCTTAGAGAGGGTGGCTCCCAAGTACTGGAAGCTGCTGACATCTTGGAGTCTGTACCCCGGTCACAGAGATCTGTGCTGTGTCACTGCCATTGACCTCACTTTGCTCTTGTCAGTGCTGCTCTCCATTCCACATGCGTGGGACTGTCTGTCGTCTGTTGGTGAGATTGTATAGTTGTTTGTTGTCAGTACTAGTCTCCATTCCACATGTGTGGGACTGTCTGTCAGTCTGTTGGTGAGATTGTATAGTTGTTTGTTGTCAGTGCTGGTCTCCATTCCACATGCGTGGGACTGTCTGTCAGTCTGTTGGTGAGATTGTATAGTTGTTTGTTGTCAGTGCTGGTCTCCATTCCACATGCGTGGGACTGTCTGTCGTCTGCAAACTGGTTTTCCACCGATGGAAATGAAAGTGTGATGGTCACCGAGCGTTTCACACATCATGTTTTTCAAGATGTTAAACAGCACCGGGGATAGGTGCGCCCTTGGCGGAGCCTGCTGTAGTCCAGTGGTAAGGTCCTAGATGGTCATCCACCACTACTGTGTTCCTTGAACTGTTACGAAGTAAGGTCTTTGAAAAATTTAGTTCATCGGTTGAGGACAGCAGTCCTTTCTGGGGCCATTGCTGTCTTCGATGACTGAAGCCTTGAGTTGACCTGTCTTGGTGAGGGTCCTTGGTGGTTTGTATGCTGTCTTACTGGACCTCTCCCCACCAATTCTCTAGGTCCCGGCATTGGCTCTCGATCCAATTCTCCCTAGGTGTCTTCATTCCTTTCTTAATGGCACAGTTCACTTCTTTGTATGGGATAGCTGCTTCAGGTTTGCTTTTTCTTTCTCGCAAGGCTCTCATGAGGTCTCTGGGGTCTAGAATGTCCTTCGTAACCCAGGGCTTCTTTTTTCTTCTTTTGACACTCTGGAACTTCCTGTGTTGTTGACAGTGACACCACTTTGATGATTCCAGCGAGGGTTTCTACATCACAGTCCACCAAGTTGACTCCACAATAACATCAGTTGCGGCCCTGACAAGTTTATTAACTCAAAAATTAGTTGACTGTTTGGAAAACCGTAGTTTCGCCACAGCTTATGAACAGTTGTACATCATGTACACTTCCAGGCTGTCTGGCATGGTTTAGTCACCGCAATACATCCAGACGACCCACAGGTCCGCGTGGCCAGTGTCCATGACAAAGTTCATTACTGCTCTGTGTATCGTCTGCACAATAAAACAAGCTGTTGACAACAATTCACATGTATGTGGCGAGCAGATTGCGCCGGCAGTGAAGAGACTGGACAAATGCTTGTTATTGAGACGAGAGGCAAGCAGATCAAAGAAATAGAATAATAAACAATGTCTTTATGCGCATGCGCAGACCCTGCCAGGACGGTCAGTCCCTGCCAGACACAGGCAAGGGACAAGAAGTACAACTGTCTGTCCTTCATGTACTCGTCCTGTGTCCTGTCTATCCCGCCATGGACCTTCCTTGCGTACGTGTTCCTCAAATGTGCCTTATGATGATGAATACTTCATATAAATGCATGTCGCTATGAGAAAACATCTAGATTTACTGAATTTTGAGTTCCACTTGCGGGTGCATGCCTTGGCTGGACCACACCCAATGACTCCGTGGGTAGAACGTTGCCCACCCTTGCTCTGTGGAATCAGGTACCCTGCAGTCCCGACAGCTGAGTCGCCTGGCAATGACAAGGACAGTTCTTTATTAACGAGAAGTTAAATAAGCAACAAAATGCCTTTTTTCCATTTAGTCCTCGCCATTCACGGGGGAAAAATAAACTAAGTAATTGAAGTAATTAAGTACTATAGAATAATTATTAGTAAACATAAGGTAAGATAACAAAGGAGAGAGAAAGGTTGATATGTACAAAAGTGGTGGTTAAGAAAATCAAACATTTACAAGGGTCCTGGAGTTGGGAGGTATCTCTAGGGGCCTCATTTAATGTGCCTAAAAGTATTTTTGTAAATGGCATTAAAAGCAGTTCAGGGAGTTCAGCTGCTTAAGATGGAGAGGGAGGCTGTTCCGTAGCACGCTCCCTGAGTATTTCAAACGATTTAATAAGGTCTAGTCTAGGGTCTAGTCTAGGGATGGCAATATTCAGTTTTGGAGAGGTTCTAGAGATATTGGAGAAAAATAGTAGAGAGAGAGAGTCTGGGCGATAGTTTGCCCGTCAGTATTTTGAACATGAAAATGCATTTGTTCAATTTATTCTGTCTTTTAGAGAAAGGACGCCCAGAGAAGGGAAGTCACGTGGGTCTGGTGGTGGTGGTGGTGGTGGTGGTGTGTATATATATATTGTGGTGTCGTCTGCAAACATTTCACATGATTGGGATATGTGGAGAGGAAGATCATTTACGTAAAAGGAGAAAAGAATAGGTCCTAATACTGAGCCTTGAGGGACACCAAATTTAACTTCAAGAAGATCAGACAGTTGGTTGTTTACAGCGACTCTCTGAGTTCAATTATCGAGGAAGGAAGTAAGGAGTTTAGTGCTGCCGGTACTTAGTTCATATAATTGTAGTTTTCTGATAAGCAGATTGTGATCTATAACATCAAAGGCTTTGGCAAAGTCAACAAATAAGGCGGCATAGAAAAGATTGTCATTAGTACTATTTAGCCATTGTTCCACCATAGATGTAAGTGCGGTACACGGACTTTTCGCTGACGGACGTTTCGCCGCCGGACGTTTCGGAGCCGGACGTTTTGCCGACCGGACGTTTCGCCGCCGGACGTTTCGGAGTCGGACCTTTTGCCGACCGGCGTTTCGCCGCCGGACGTTTCGGCGCGGGGCACTTCATTTCGGCATTTCACGCGGGACCTTTAGCCGAAGTCAAGTGTGTGACGCCCCTTAGCTCACACATTTCTCTCGCCATTGTATCAATGTATCAGTGAACTCTCTCTCACTATCCTTCCTCATGTGAACCGTTAGCTCACACATTTCTCTCGCCATTGTATCAATGTTTTTTCTCAAAGCTCTGTTGCGCATAATCTGTGACAATCAAAGTGAACTGTCTGTGAAGTCTGTGTAAAATTTGTTTGAAATAAAGAATTATTGTGTAATCTAGTACAGTGGAACCTCGGTTAACGAACTTAATCCGTTCTGGAAAGCTGTTCGTTATCCGAAATGTTCGTTATCCGAAACAATTTTTTCCATAAGAAATAAAGGAAATAGATTTAATTGGTTCCCAGCCCCTGTTGACTCGCTAATATTTGAAAGTTACAGGCTATATAGGTATTTGTTTTAATGAGAACAGTTAGAATGCAATATAAATGGAGTTAAATAAACATAAAAACATTAACGATAGCATTTAAACATCAGAAAACTCGCCGTTTTGACGGCGTGGGTGGATTGAGGTGTGGGGAGGAAGGGATGGAATTACTGCTTGGATTCCCCCTCCATGAGCACAGTTGACATTGTAAAATCTGGGGAGACTTCCCTTTTCTGTAGCTTTGAGGTTAAAGGACAAATCTTGTCCAGTGTCTGTTGCTTCTGCCTTTTTGTAAAACACTTCGGTAATACGACATCACATTTCCGACAGACGCATGCCGCCTTCATACTTTGAAATCATTTCCTTTTTCAATTCATTTGTTGGCCGCTTCCTTGTCATTACCTCACTACTATTAATTGCTCTTAATCTTCTTTGGAGCCATTATTGAGGATTGTCTTATTAAAATAAAGCACAAAAATCACTAAATAAGAAGGATGCGCACAGACAAGGAACGACCGATCGTAACTGTGTCTCGAGCGCGAATGATGACATGCTGGTCGGTCACGTGTGGTTCACGTGGCTGTTCGTTATCCGAAATTTTATTCGCTATCCGAGACACATTTTTTACGAAATGTTTGTTCGTTAACCGAAATATTCGCTATCCGAGGCGTTCGCTAACCGAGGTTCCACTGTAGTTACTTTCATTCTTTGAGAAGTAAGTAAGCTCTCTCTCTCTCTCTGACATAATGCGGCGAAACATCCGGCGGCGAAACGCCGGTCGGCAAAACGTCCGACTCCGAAACGTCCAGCGGCGAAACGTCTGGTCGGCAAAACGTCCGGCTCCGAAACGTCCGGCGGTGAAACGTCCGTCGGCAAAACGTCCGCACACGGTAAGTGCAGTGTGACAAGAGTGACGAGGCCTAAAGCCGGATTAGTTTGTATGGAGGAGTTCATACCTTGCTCTTGTAGATGCTTGTGGATGTGTTTTTCTAACAGTTTTGATGTAGGTGATAGATTGGGTGATACTTTGTAGGGTCACTTGGGTCACCTGATTTATGTATTGGATTACTTTTGTTTAATGTGCATTGGAAGGTAAGATTTATCAATACAGAGGTTATACAGGTAGGTCAGGCTTTCAGTAATGGCCGGTGCTGATAGCTTTAGGATTTTACTGTCAATACTGTCTGGTCCTTTGGTGTTAGTATCTTTAAGTTTGGTAAGTGCTTGATATACTTCCAATATACTCACTGTGGGACTGGAGAGAGCGGTATCAACTTGTTTTGACTTACAGAAGCTTTGTAGTTTTTCTAGCTTGTTTTTTTATGACTTGTCGTTCGAGACTGTTTTAGTAACAATACCTGTAAAATGTGCGTTCAGTGTGTTAGGTGGTATTGTAATTACGGGACCGGTTTGTCTCCAGTTGTTGGTTAATTGGTTGATGACTTTCCAGATCAGTTTAGTGTTTGGTTTTTTTTTTTTAATTCAGCTTCTTGGCCCCTCTTTTTAAGTGTGTCTCTTACATTAATCGTGGTCTGGAGCTGAGGGTCAAACCAAGCGGGTTTAATGTTGTGTTTAACATGTTTGGTCCGCGGCGGTACATATGCTTTATGCTTATTGTATGTTATTAGAAATTGGTCGTGCCAGTGACTGCGTCCTCTGGGTCTGTAATGTCGTACATTTTATTTAGGGGAGAGTTGTATACACCAGCTAGAAATTTACATTCAATAACATTTTTAAAGGAATTTTTAGGTGACTGGTTTGTGTGAGCTTCTGGGACTGCCTTTAGTTTGACTTGTGACAGAAACGAGCACACACACACACTGCTGTAAGATACAGAATCCATATGCATCTCAACATACAGCGCGTGCTGCACAGCACCTACCCTATACCCGCATCCAGCACGTGAAGAGGGTACATGTCAAGTGGAGGGGAGAGTTATAAATAGTACCACACGACTGGCAATGGCAGCGGAAATTCCCGATGTACGCTGTCGACCTTTGCTCCACAGACGACGACGTCTCATTGGCTGCTATATTTAGTCCTGTAAGGCGTTCTTTTCGAAGATGGCGAGTGCTGGTAAACCGGTTCGACGACTAGAGTCCCTGTTAGGACAGTGGCACACAGTCCAAAATAGAAACGAGGAATGGTATTCTATTGTAAAACGAGGCGAGATATACCAGAAGGAATATCAAGAGCAGGCACATGCAAGGTGTGGTGGCAAGGGAACGGGTAGCGTAGTGGCTGCTCCACGGGATCACATCAGTCTACCAAGTCTCACAACAAAATTAGTCTTGCTGTCCAAACTAAGGTGAGTGGTGTGTTTTACACGATTACCTGCGGTCACTCAGTCTGCATTTTCACTGCTGCATGCGAAGAATTGCACACGGGAAATCACGATGACAACGCCCGAAACAGTGCGCGCGGCTAGAAATTCCGTAGAAAGTCTAGAAATTACTGAGTTAAGTACACAGAAATTTTGAGACAAATGTATTACACAGGCCATTTTGATATATTGTAATGTCTGCAAAGACCCCTTAGCAGCGAAACTAATTTTTAAATCGGGTTATGAATGTGATTAATGTCACATGGTAATTATTCAATTAGGACAGAAGACAAAAACCCAACCCATATTAAAACTGCAAGTTTTTTTTTTCACTTTGGAGGTGGGTAGATGAGTTGCTTGAACATAAAGCAAGAGCAGGTGCTAAAAACTTATCATCAGGGTAGGGTCAGTGTAGTGATTAGTCAGGACATCATACCAATCAAAATTTTTTGCCATGTCACTTTTAAAATGTTAACCATTTAACAAAAATAAATGAAATGTAAATAAGATGATTTTGTATAATAACTGGAGGAAGGTAATTCACAACAGTAATCTTGCAGTAGCAGGCTATATTGTGCCATCACTGATTAAGCATTACATACATGCATGCATTTCTTGACTGCGGCGAAAACAGCTGGATAGATACAGTAGCTGACTAATCTTACTCTTGAATGGTGATGAGCTAGTTCTGCATGGATTGGCCAGACCATTATTTCACACTGGGTAACCTGTTCTTCTTCTGTCCACTTCAGTTTTGGCACATCCCCACTCCCTACCCTCCTTGAGGATAGTTTAAGACAGAATAATGTTCTACATCACATGACCAAATGACACACATTTGCATATGGCTTCACTGTTGCAAGAAGGGATTCCTGGTGTATTAAGACTGTGTGCTCCCAACAAAGTCATTGTTTCACACTCCCAGCATAATATTCACAAGATTGAGAGAAGACCCCACATGCACCTGGTCTCAAATGCCTATCAGCAAGAAGAGTCCTTGTCTGGTATCCTTACAGCTGGATGGGAAATACAAAGTACTTATACCAGCGGTTCTCAACCTTTTACTTGTCATGCCCCACTGATGAACAAAGGTACCTTCACGCGCCTCCCTTAGCCAGCAATGTAAGCTAATTTCACTAAAACCGGTATAAGAAACTTTTAAAATATGACCACCTTCGCGCCCCCCTTGTAAGCACATCGCGCCCCCTCAGGTGGGAGGGGGGGGGCGCACTCCACCGTTTGAGAACCGCGGACTTATACCATCTGCAGCTGGTAGCAATCCTGATGGTATTTGCCAAAACCTGGAGATTGCTGCTGTTGTTTTAGCAATTCTGATCATGTCTGTCCTGCAGCTGCCTTTTTAGGAAAGTTTTAGCTCCAAGTACTTAATCTATTCCCCACTTTGTATTCCGTTTATGAAAATCTTTGCTTTAGGTGCTATATCGTTCCCATGGGTGTTAACTATCACTTTGCTCTTGTCAGTGTTGGTCTCCATTCATTATGCATTCTCACCATTGTCAGTTTATTTTTTTCAATTTGTTGAATTGTGCAGATATGAAAAGAGGAAAGTATGGAAAATGTTTGTATTTTTTTTTATTAATATTATCTCACACATATGTGCATTTCTGTCGCTTCCCTGGGCAGCCAGAACCATTGGTGTGCTGCTATTGTACTACTAAAGATTTAAGGGATAAATATGTATGTGGCATGTCTTATATATTTTAACTCTATGTTGTAAGTAGAAGTGTGTCATTGTGTGTGTTTTGGGATCAGAAGATTCAGACATTCTCTTGGATTTGCAGGAGTAAGAAGCTACTAACTGACAGCCATTAGGATGGGCTGGTCCCCACCACACCAGGGGCCATTGATCGCACTGTTGCTGCTAGCAGCAGTTCTTCCCCTTGTTCTGGCAGCAGGTAACTGATGTTCTGTATGTCATGTTTGTGCTTGCTGAGAGCGTGGTGAGTTCTGTACATCAGGTTTGTCTTCACTCAGTCTCACCATTTGTATTGTGCGTCATGTTTGTACTTGCAATAAATAGCACATAAACTGCGTATGCGATCTTTATACTTGCTTAGTAGCATAAGTAGGATATGAGATGTGTAGGTAATTATTGGCATGCACATAAGTCACTGAGCACAGCTTTGGCACGATGGTTGGACTAATTCAATTGTCATCAGAAACAATGCTATGCAACAAAAAAGTTTCTGGAACTCATTTTTTTTATATTTCAAGTTGGATTACATTGTTATTTCTGTTCTTTTCAGAACAAGGTTTATTTCCACTTTATATTCTGGTAAAATCGATTTCAATTATTTTGTTGCACAAAAATGTCTTAATCATCATGCTTTTTTACTTTAGGCAGAGAGCACATCTCTTAGCAAGGCCACATTTGAAACTTTTAAATTTATAGCATAATATCATCATGGTTCTTGATATTTCTAGACATCAGTCATTTTCTCAGATGGCCGAATAGTTCTTACCCATCCTTTGGTGTTTAGCATCTCGTATCTGTATCATCTGTATCTGACCAGACTGGCTGCAGCATTTGCCATGCTGTTATAGTCAGTCATGGTCACCTATAGCTGTGGGGTATTATCAATGCTATAGAAGTAGCTGTGGACCTGACTCATGTTTTTTTTTTTTTTTGAGCTCCTACCAAGGAACTAATCACTTGGAATGCGTAGTGTCTGCCATTTAATAGTTTGAAAGAATCGGTCATCCAGAAACGTCCAGTGCTCGTTAATGGTAAAGTAGTCGTGTTCCGAGACATCTCACGTTTGATCACTCGTCAAAAGTTATTGCAGCTTGGATAGGATGTGTTGCCACCATACTTACCTGGCCTTGCACCGTCTGAGTCCTACTTGTTTTTCTCTCTTCTTGTGAGGTATAACGATCAATTCAGATGAGATTCTAAATCAACTCCATGTTCAGTTTTTCGCCAACAAAAGGCAGGTCCTCCTATAGACAAGGAATTATATGAAGCCTACTGAAAGATGGCAAAAATTATTGAACAAAATATGTCATTGATTGATCTTTGTTCTTTATATAAATAAGTGCCTTTAGTAAAACAGAAAAATACACCATGACTTTTCTGACAATGCAACAGCGTCAAGTCGGTGATGAATGATTCATAATATTGTGTTGGTCATTGCCAAAAAATATTCTGCATGTAGTGACTGCAAACAATATTGTGTTTATTGTAACTCCCATGGTAATATCTGTATTAATAGCTAACAGTACTGTCTTTGTGGTAATTGCCTATCACCCCTGCTTTAACTGAAAAAGACTACTTGAGTTTTTGATAGATTTAGTTTATTAGAAATTTTCTAATAAAAAAATACTATGCTAAAACATGCAAGAAAGTTCAACTTATATGACTATTTCTCATGTCAGTGTCATGTGGTAACTTTAAAAAGGACGCTCAGATTTAAGGTCATGTGTAGCTTGTCAAGCCAGAGACTACTTATGTAACGAAATGGGGTATATGTACCACCTTAGAGAGTTGTTATGTGGGTAAGACAACTTTAACTACAACAAGCCAAGTGCCACCAGCTGGCCAGCAGAGGTTTTAATGACAACCAGTCTCCATGGGTATGACTGACGGGTAGACCGAGGGTAACACCCGAGAATTTTCTCACACTTGACTGGCAGGACCAACTAGTATGACGCAATGGAGGATTAGTCACCTGTCCAGCTACCACCTGTAGGTGGAGGCAAAGGGTTGATGGGGCTGGGGGTAGTCTTCCTCTTGTCCGTGCTGGCTACTTCTTGATTAGATGAAAGATGCTAGGTGAGAGGTTGACCAATGGCATCCCTTGTTGCATCTGTGCAAATGTACAGCGTTAAGTAGGGAAAGGAGAACATTGCAGTCACTTCTCGGCGATGTCAATGTAGACGGAGCACCTGGTCAACAGTGGAAAGGTCTTCAGTTTTCTCCAACGCCACCTTCAACTTTTCTTTGAGACCGAGAGGGCAAAACTTGGGAGAAAGGATGCATAAGTCAGAAAACCCTGAGCAAGGGAGCGAGTCAGTGACAACGGACTGTCAGGACTGCCTGCTGTTACCAGGGAATCAAAGGACAGCATGACCAGCGCTTGCACTACCTGTGAGAGGTAGACGTTCGTCACCAAGGTTGGCAGAAGGAGTCGTCGTTCTCAAAAGAGAAGATCGCTGCACTCCAAAGCACCAAGCTCGGAAGTTATGCAACATCAGGTTCGTTCAGTGGCTGTATGTGGCATTGCTCATTCCGATGCATATCACAGTGTTCTGTATAACAGTGTGGTTGGGTGAGCAAACAGTTGCCAAACAAGCCACACGTATTTCCCAGGACCTGGACAGTTCTTGAATCTGTATCAATTGGAGTGCAGTCGTCACTCTTTGATGTGGTTGGCAGACCAAGAGTGGAAGTGACGATGGACACTCGGACAGGCACTTGGAGGAGAGTCATCAGTGTATCATGACTGTCGACTGGAGACATGCTTCTTACCTTACTACAAGCGTGGACTCGCAGTGTGTAGGGAGGCAGAAGAGTTTGGCAGTATGAGAACAACAGTAGCAACTGTCAGAGCTAAGTTGGTGTGCATAAAGTGACTTTAAAGGAAATTGAAGCACTGTAACATCGGAAGAATTAATGCCACGTATAGTACTTGGGGCACCTCTAGGATGAGTCAAGTTGTTGCATGTATGTATTTGCATAATTTTTGTGTTAAATAAATCGTTATTATTACATTTTAAGTCATACATCGTTAAGTCCTTTGTTCGGTGAAGAGCAGTGGTGGGGGCTCATGAGCTGCCTAGAGAAAACTGCAAGCGACACGTGTGAGTATTGAACATATTGTTCACCCCAAGATTATGTTGATGTGGTAGTAAGAGTTAAATCCAAACCATCACCCACGGGCCCAATTCCTCGAGACAAGTGTTCGCGTTTGACGTAAAATGAAGGAACATCGCAACAGTAAGTCTTAATGTCATGTTCATCATGTCATTTAATTTGGAATATAATTCCTGGCAGGCAAGGTATAGCTATTGCAATGATGATTCAAGCAATTGAACTTCTTTATTAGCACATATATTACTACTAAGCCATCTATAGAAAATTCTAAGACTTATCTACGGGCAGAGGTCTGTTTGCTTAACTTTGGATAATTGTGATATCTGTGAACAGGTCTATGTGGTGAAACAAACCTGCCAGTAAGCATTCCTGAGTACCCCTTCATCAGCTACACTGATCGTCCCAAAATCTGTGAGTGACTCTGTATAAGACATCTTTTACTTTGCATGTTTATAAGATAAAAAAAATTGTGCTTGCATACTTAACCCAAATTAAGTAGTCATTAACACAGTCATAACTTGAAAACGCCACAGGAATAGTTTGATTCTCAAAAAGCAATGTTTTCCGATGTGATTTATACTTGCTTTAATGTGCTGTGTTTCAGCTAACACTGAGCAGTCCAATTACAGAGCTCTCCTTGTCCCAACTGACAGAAGTGACCTCATACTGACTGTTGGCTATGACACAAATAACCCTGGAGACATCCCCCCAAATGTGACCGATGTGACCTACTATCCAGCATTTGGCAGCAACCCAGCTGGCTGGTACCTGTCCATGCTTGTTGGTCTTGATCGTGATGTAAGTCTCTTTGACAGAATATTTATTATATAGGTATAGTTGATTCTCTATATTTGCAGTTTTGATTGTTTGTGGGTTTGCCGTTAATAAATAGATGAACTTTAGGGATGTTTCATGGTCTACTGTGGAAAATTGCAGGTGACATGCATAGAACATACATGACAAGAACCCTTCATGCATTCATTCATCATTTAATTGTTGCTGGTCATTGCGGGGAGTACATGGATAGACAAAGCAGCTGAAAAAATATTTCTTCACGTTTGTAGCCAGTTTTTTCTCTGGTGACCACATTGTCAACCACCCTTCAAGGACAGTCTTCGACAAAGTGTCATACTGGGTCACATGGAGAAACCAAGTCAGTCAGTCCTCGGACGTGTATAGGTGGATTACTGTCTTTCTGCCGAGACTAACTGTTAGCCTCTGTGAAGTTCTCTGCTGTTAGTCTCGGCGACCTTAAAGCATGAATGTGATTAAACTGGAAGCTTTGTATACACCAGCCTTGTTCTAGTAGTTAAGTGGAAAAACTCGTCTGCAAGCAGTCCAGTAATACAAGTTCGTGGTCAGTCAGTCTCTTGACCGGCACCTGTGGTTGTGGGGGATGACATGGATAGATGTGGCAGCTGACAGGCCACCATCTTGTCTATTGTGGGCGATAGTCAGCAGGTCCTGTACACGACAACCAGTCTGGTCTTTGACCTTTGTAAGTCAGTTCTTCCTCTGACCACCGCAGGGTCCACTAACCTCCAAGGTGCTTAAAGCAGTGGTTCTCAAACTGTGGTCAGTGGACCACTTGTGGGGCGCACCCAGGTCAGGTGGTCCACGTCTGACAGTCATCATATGTCAGCAAAGTGGTGTTTAAATTGCCAGATACGCTAATTAGTCCAGTGTTGATTTCACACGAGTTTTAAATTCATTGAAGCCCGACTAAGCTGTTTATACTAAATACTCTGTACAAATATCTGGAGAAACTCAGAGCTCATACCAGGCTTCTCTTCACTGATTTTTCTTCTGCTTTTAACACCGTGCAACCTCACTTGTTGGCGGAAAATCTAGTTTCAGACTTCCATCTGTCTCACCAACTAACTCTTTGGATCCTGGACTTTTTAACGAACAGGCAACAGAGAGTTTCTGTTAACGGTCTTCTCTCAGATCCTGTTGTCACCTGTACATGTTACCCTCAAGGCTGCTGCTTGTCTCCACTACTGTTCATACTGTATACTAACAGTTGTAGAAGCACTACGGATAGGAGCTTTCTTGTAAAATTTGCTGATGACACTGCTTTGCTGTCTCTTTTGTATGATAGTGAACATGTTCACAGTGGCGCTCTTCCTGACTTTGTTTGCTGATGTGACGAACGCTTTCTTGTTTTGAATGCCTCAAAGACTAAGAAAATGATTTTCGAATTTCAGATGAATAGGCCTGAGGCAGTCATCAGTATTATCTATAATGATTCCATCAAGGTAGTCGACTCTTATAAATATCTAGGTACTATCTTTGATAACAAGCTTAAATGGGACCTCAACACTGACATGATCCTCTGTTAGAGCCAACAACATCTGTACCTCCTACGGAAACTCAGATCTTTCTCTGTCAGCTCTGTCATCCTCACTCGGTTCTATCAGTCTTTCATTGAAAGTCTCGTCGCTTTTTCTTTCATCTCTTGTTTCCACAGCCTTTCCCTAGGGAACAAGAACAGTCTTGTCTCCCTTGTTAATGTCTGTTCCAAGATCACGGGAACCAGGCAGAGGGACTTGGCAGCCTTTTGTCATCAGCAAATCCTCAGGAAGGCATCGCTCATCCTCTCTGTTTCTGACCATGTGTTTTCATATGAGTTTTCACTCTTGCAGTCTGGCTGTAGGTAAGCGATGCATGAATGCAGAACCAGTCGTCACCGCAGCTCATTCATTCCACGTGCCATTCACTTGATAAACTCTAGTGGCTGTGATCTTGTATTATCCTGAAGTGGCCTGGGGTTACCAACTGTATCTGCTGTTGTTGGGAATATATGTGTGTGTGGGAGAGAGAATGTGCATGTGAGAGAGACTATTTCAACATGTATATCTATATTATCTCTTATATGTCATGTATATGTATATGCTATTGCTAGTAGGAGCACTATCTTGAATTGCCCCTGGGGATTATTAAGGTTGTATTGTATTGTACAATGCTCAACCTTTGAAGGTGCACAGTAAGCTCAAGTGTTTTAGTCATCCACAAGGGTTTCATGTATTTGTGCTGTAAAGTTCATTTTCACATGATGCAACACACATTACCATACAGGCATACATATCTGCATACATCTATTGATACATATACTGGTTGATGTAAGTTACCTCATCTGAATTTGTCAGTGGATGCAATGGATGTAATTTATACATTCTACTAGATAATGCTATTATAAGGTATGTAGAGCTACAATAGATGTAATTTATACACCCTTTGACATAATTCTGTTATTATTATACAATCTATTAGATAATGCTGCTAGAAGATATATGTAGAGCTACCATGGAAGCATTTCTTAAAGTATATTACCGATCTAATTTTAATCTAGGTAAAATGTTTGCTTATTGGATAACTTATCTGTTACTGTTACTCTTGGGTGTTTTAGTACCTTATTTTGTCTCTAGTACACAGGAGTTGGACCCGGTTTTGTATATTGTGGAGTAATAAGCCAATATATTATCTTTGAAGGGAACCCCTTCACCTGATGATGATCGCAACACACTGCAGTTTCAGCTGAAATGTGAGGATCCAAATGATGATAAAGCGGTCTGTATATCACTAGCATCATTTTGTGTTGTTTACTGTTGCTAGCAAGTGATGGCAAAAGAAGAGAAACAGATAATGCAGAAAGTTTCTAATGTATATGGAACCAAACTAAAGGTTAAGTGTTGTGCTAGAGCTATTGCATTTTGGATTTTTCATTATTAAAAACATAGGACACCATAAGAACTGTAGGAAACTAATAAACATTCTTTGGCACATCCAGCCAGCACTAACGGAGTACAACTACACCGTCAAGTTAAAAAGAAAAAAATTAAGTCCTAAATTGTTTCACATAGCCTTCAAGCTTCTATCCTGCATCTTTAGGCCTGGCCAACATGTCTCCAGTCGAAGTGACGTTTACTATATTCCTCCTACGTTCATTGTATGTAGGAGGAATATTAGGATTTTTAATTTAAGAAAATTTCTAACACTCTTGTAATCTTTTATTTTCACTCATTAAAGTCCTTAGAAGATAATTCACTTGGCTTGTGAATGGGAATTGAGTCTGACCCCTATGTGACTTTCTGTGCACTGAAATTTTTTTTTTTTTCCTCCTTTTTTTTTCCTGGGATAGGCTGTGATTTTAATGAATCTGTCAATTTCACAGAAAGACATGGTCTACAGAAAGCCAGAAAAGTGAAACTACATTGTGGCTAAGATGATATGAATTTGAAGTAACATTTAGATTCTGAATGATCTTGAACAAAGGATTTTGTTAAGAAAAGAAATCAGCGATCCATAAGTAGTGTGAAATAACTAAATGTGCTGCTGACGAAAACAAAGCATTTTGTACTACCAAAGTATGATGAGGACTAATTAAGTAGAGGCAACATAAAAGAAAACCTTAAAATGAGTAGGTAATGTGTACAGCATCTTAGGATTGTGGAAAATAAAAAACATCTATAGGAACTACACAAAATGCATAGAACTTGACACGTATGCAGTAATGTAGAGATTAGTTTGTTGTACATTATTTGCAGTGTTCCGAAGTGCACTTTCTCATATAAACAAATGTGCCATGAACTTTGAACATTATAAATTATAAATAAAATGTAAATGTTAATCAATTTTCTATTATAAATATGAAAAATCATATATTTGACATAAACTAATCATAATATTCTCTTATATGGTTTCTTGAAGACATAATGTTGTTGACTGTTTATTTGTAGACCATAAGAATAAAATGGAAGAAGACTGTAAATTTATGACTGATAACATGTATTGTTCTTTTATTTCTTTACAGTTAAGCTACCATGTTCTCCAGATTCAGCTTGAAGATAGAAATGACAACCCCCCGACTTTCCAGAATATTCCCTATTCCATTACCATCAGTGAGGTTTGTAGCATGTTCTGTTTGACTCTAGTGTAAAGTCAAGGGCTGGTTCATGGTGTCAAAAAGAGATAATGTAGCAGATCTGGTCGCATACTGATTCAAATTCATGAGTCCAGATCACATTTTATTTAAGCAGCAGGTTCACAAAACAGCGTGCAAGGATGTGGGTCTGAATCCAGGCAGTCTCCAAGATCGCTGAAAGATTATATAGTTTAAGTTGTTGACAGAACATTGTAATCATTCATTCATTCCTTGACTGGTATCTTTCATTTGGGAAGAGGACAAGGATAGACGTAGATGCTCACACGTCTTGCCACTTATGCCTGATTGGGACATTAGTCTTTGAAGTTTGTAGCTAGTTCTTCTTGCCACTGCAGCGTTGTGATGACAATACAACTGGTGGGAAGATGTGGGACTACACAGTCCAAGGGGGAAGCAGATACTCTCTGATGATGGCTCACCTTATACCAGCTTCCTTCCTTCACACACCCACTCATCTGCCTCGTACATTGGCAGGCTCTTGCGCAGGTGCTTGCCCCCACTTGTGTGTGCAAACCAACAACTGACAACACAGTTACAGAGTGATGCCAGTGACCATTGTCCATGTACTTTACTGTTTCTTTGCTTATTGACCGAGAGGAACAGCAGTACACTTTGTTTCTTGTACAAACCAGACTGCAAGTGCCAGCAAGTAGTGGTCTAGCATTCTGAAAGAATGGGCTACCTTCCTTCTGACCTGCTACTTACAGCTGTTAAACCACTAACGGACCATTGCCTAAACCACTCGGGAACTATTGTCTCTTCTGGAGTATCAGAGAAGGTGCTAATGCTAACCTACTCTAAGCTATATATCTGCCTGGCCTAGGTAATCATGGGACTCCCACAAACAATGGTACCACCAAACCTGGTACCAATTGTCACTACAAAGATGCTATCAAGATTTTACTTGGTTAAATTTGTGCATTGTGCAATACTTCTAAATCTAACAGGGCGGCCAGTGGTAAGAGCACACAGGTGGCCACAGTGTATTAGAAACAAAACCTAAGATCTGACGATCTCCTCATCATAAAACACCCCAACCCCTTGCACCAAGGAGATCAAGATCAAGATAACGGTGGAAACACTCATAGCACCCAATCTCTCACCATCTGGAGTGATGTCTTTATGCATAGTCAAGCACTCACTTTCCTTTTCCCCTCTCTCCTTCTCTCTTGATTAACCTACCATCACCTGTCTGCAAGCTTGGTTCTGACCACCTAGGCTTGTTACAGGCACCAACCACCTTTCACAGTACCTTGAAGGATCATCTTTGACAAGAGTATCATGCCGGGTCATATAGCCAAACCAGACCAGGTTACGTCGCTTGATTGTTGAAAATAGAGGTTTCTGGTGTCCTACAAGTGTGGCAACCATGCTTCATACAAAGTCAGTGATTTTATGTTCTCTGTATGAGATCTGAAGCAGCCTAGTGAACGAGAACAATGAGGAAGAAAAAAAGGATTCCCATTCGTATGTACATTCAACCCTGCTGTACATTCATTTATCCCCAGCTGTAGGGCATTCCGGTGGTGCAACTGTTAGCACCTGTCACCAATACACTGAGGGTTGGCTGTCCTGGATTCAGCTCTCATCTGGGGCATGCTGTTCTTTCTCTGCATGTGGCATCTGTTTATAGGGCTGACTGCCTTGCTGTGATATAGTCTTAGTTGCTGGCTTGGCATAAAACATCAATTCCCCTCCTCCACAGCTGTATTTATAGATTAAACTCAACTGAACATAATGTACCCCACAGCTGTAGCTGTCACACAGAGTTTTTGGGGTGTGAGAGGAAATCCTTTTCTACATCAATCATTCGTCAACCTCCATGATAATGACAACCTGCACCAGGAAGTAGCTGAACAAACGGAATGGACACGGAAAGGAGATGATGGCTGTGCAGGATAGCAAGATTGGAGATTGTTCCAACAAAATATTCACAACATTTGTGGCAACACAAAGATGAGGACAATAGTTGAGAACTACAAAGAACACTTGATAGCCTAAGGGGTGCATCATTATAGGCCTCTGTAACAATAGATAATATCAGTACCACCTGACCAGAGTCCCATAACATCATTATGACAAGGTCCTGATGTTCCCAACAGACTAGAAAAGTTGTCCGACAAAAGCTGCTCTTCCAAATACACTGTTTAACATCTTCCAGAAAAAAGAGTCAAGGTAGACACGCCAGAAGGCATACATCTCCATAAAGTATTGGACGCAGGGTAATCACAATGGCAGCATGATAATCACCATACTTTCAGTTTGTGAATGACTTTGTCATGAGATTGAACAGGATACACAAAGATTATTACTTCAATGGGTTCACAAATGGTCCTGCTGTATTGATCACTTATGTGTGAGTCACATAAGAGTTCTAATCTACACTTTCGTAAATCAGCATATCACTGGCTGCCCATTGCTGTGTACAGGGCTGGCTGCCTTGCTGTGGTATTGCCTTAGTTGCTTGCTGGCTTGGTGTAAAACATCGATTTCCCCTTGCCCATTACTGTAAACCTTTACAAGCAACAGGCAAAGATAAAATGTCGAATTTGTTTTGTATATAGTATGAATTTGTTACACTGACTCCATGGATACCTGGAACAGTTGATTTCATTCAATATATTTTGTTAATTTACATCGATGTGGGATATGTTTCTCTTACAAAGAAGTCTGAATTTGTTTAAAAAATATTTCTGTTCACTGACCTCTGACCCATTATTATATTTTCTAGCTGACTCCAGTGGGTGTGACTGTGTTCAGCACCATCTCAACTGTTGATTCAGACAAGGGAAACAATCGCCTTGTTCGGTATCAGATTAATACAGCTGCCAACTCTCTGGTGAGTTCCCTTGCATGTGAGACCTCATTCATGATAGTATTCATCCTGCTCATCTTTATCATCATACTCTCAGTCTTGTTATTTGGTTCCTTTCTGTTTTCTGTACTGTTTTATTCATCCTTATTACTGTTGTTTATTCATTCTTAGATCATGTGTTATTTGTTTGTTTTCCTGTTCCTTGTATGCTGTCCATGTCTCGTTCTTGTTTTTACTTGCTAAGAGCATGCTCCTTAGGAGTGTGAGTATGCACTTTACAAATTTGGCATTTTTATTATTATTTTCTGGTATCTTTTTAATAGTTCAGTGGTACAGAGATATTCACACTAGCATCAGCAGACAGTCCCTTTGTAGTTCTCAAAAATCCCCTGGACTATGAGGCCATGGTTGCCAGGGTGACAAATCCTGCAGACGCTGTCTACAGACTGAACATAACAGCTACAGTAAGTTATTTACAGAGCAAATTTTATCATCTATGGAATAGAAGAGGTTTTTTTAAATTAAAGTTAAAAAGTTTCAAACCTTACTAGCTTGTTGCTTGATTACATGATGTGGAAAAAAAACCCAACATAATTATAATTAGCTGCCTTCAAAATGCATTCATCATACTTTTGAACAAGTAAAACCAATACTTTTATAATGGAGCAATTTGATTCCAGGTACAAGCTGTACTTATCTTCAAGGAGAAAAACAGTGTCTCCTTTAGGTGTTATCAGCAAAGTATTTTCTTAAAAAATAAAAGTAAAGAAAACGAGGATATGGACAGCAATGTCTTCCTTTTTCAACAAAATTCCACAATTTATAAGAAATCCCAGAAAATATAGGTTTGAAAAGCTTTACTTTGCACTAGGACAAGCCAAACAACCCAGTTGAAGCCCTATCATCTTGGACACTGCTGACACTCAACATTACAGATGGGGATGACCTAGGGCCACAGTTTGTGTACCCATCTTGCTTCACCTTCTCCAACAAGTCTTGCATCCGCGCCAAGTATGATGCTACTATCCAGTCAGGACTAACTGTAAGTTTTGGCTTATGCACCAAATCAGTTCCTTTTCATTTGTGTGTGTATGCACGTGAACATGCACTTGAATAGGAAGAAACTGGCCTGGTACAGGTGTGAATGTATATAAATAGGAGTTGTTCAGAGTTTTGAGAGAAATGAAATAACATCTCAAATGCAGCAGGCTTAATACCTGAAACGTTAAAGATATGAACATCAGTGTAGGGTGGTAGAACAGACTGAGTATCTTTCACAGTATATTATTTAGATCAAAGAGATCAAGCAGGAAAGAACCACAACATTTGAATAATTCCAATAAAAACATTCCAATAAAAGATGCCTGCCATTTCAAGATTCTGACTTCCTGGCTCACAGCTGTTGGATAAAGATAAAAATGTGCAATTCCTTTTTTGGCCATCATAGACTAGCTGTTGAACCATGGACGTGTAGAAGTGGATTGCTGTCATGTCTGCCAAAACCAGCGCTTAGCCTCTTGCAAAGTTCTCCGCTGTTAGTCTCGGCGAGCCTAATACAAAGAATGTGACTAAACCGGAAACTTTGTAGTCTCATGCCTCGTTTTAGTAGTTAACTGGAAAAAATTGTCTGCCAGCAGTCCAGTAATACAAGTTTGTGGTTGAACATTTAAGGTGTTATCTGTCTGATGGCCTTGTACCCACGTTGTACCCACAAAATATTCTATTGTTCCTTAACCATAACACTCTCATCTGTGCTTTTGAAAACTTTGTAACAATCATTTTGATTTTTTTTTTTAAATCTGAAGGACTGCAATTAGTCTATGGCACTGGTGGAGAAACTTTGATAAAGTCACAGAACTTTTCTTATTTGTAGGGTCTCATCCAGAATATCCTTCCTGTACCAAGATATATCAACAATCCCACACAGAATGTAGTCATCAAGGCACGTGATGGTGATGCTCTTAACGCAGCCATCCAGTGTTACATCACTGACAGTAAGTGTTATCTTTTTTAATGTACATATTTGGAGTAAATGACATTACTGGTATCAAATGTGATGTTACGTAGTGCTTAAGGGTCTAACGCATGAAGCAAGGCAAAGGCTGTGCAAAAAGTGCCATGTCGCTTGTAACCAACATGTCAGTCCCTGATGGCTATGTAGGGGTGGGCTAGTTGTACAAGAACACAAGATCAAACACAGTAGATTTTATTCAGAGTTTCACTCGGCAGCTGGCCTGCCGTCTCTCCACTCTCACTTCCAAATCAGCTCAAGGCCGGCTATTACGCACACAGCCGTTGTGAGAAAGGGACAGTCCTGGGAGCCCTTTGATGCCTACCCTTGACAAAGAAAGACATAACTCAATACACTGCTTGAGTGCTACACACTAATGAAAAACTATTGCAATAGGAAGTGGGTATCACGGTATTTTCTCTGTTCGTAAACTTCATCAACAGAGAAAATTTAGAAGTACCCAGTGGTACTGCTGCTGGGTATTAGGGGTATTTCTGATATTTGGGACTGTCACAGCCACACAGTCTGACATGCTAGCTCTTTCACAACAAAAACACAACAGATTCTGTCAAGGCTTTCCTACCCAGGACAATAAACTAATATTCAACAAATAATATGGCTTTTCAAATTCTTAAAATCACTGTGGCATAGTAACGCATTCATAAATATGGTCACAAACATCAGTCTCAACACTGGCCACAATCTTAATAACTTGTTAACTGTTCATGAATTAAAGAGTAAAGCCTCAGGATAATTTCAGTCCGTCAACACAGATTACCTCACCTCCTTTGTATTCTATGCTTCTGCTCTTTTGTTATGAAAAGTTTATGGTTTGGGACTTCATAAAAAGTTTTAAACTCTGTTTTATTCAACTTTTTATTCAACTTTTATTTTCTTTTGTAGACCAGAAGTTTTGATCAGGTTACAGGTACTCTTTTGTCAAGTCTGTCAGTAGCCCAGACTGAAAAACTAACCTGTGCTAGAAGTACATTGCTGTCCCCAAAGCAACTCTCAGCTCACACCAGACTCATTATGATGGCAATGGTAGATTACCCACAAAATGTACATTATACTAGTTCTATTTGGTGCTAGGGTTGGCTCATTAGACAAAATCAATGATTATAACTATCTGTCTATCTAACTCCTCTTCGTGCATCAGGTTGCACATAAGGCCTCAACCAGAGTCCGCCACTGATGTCGATCGGCTGAAACCCGCTCCAGGTGACCCCATGTCCAGCCCTTTCCTTTCATCTCCCTTTCCACTGTTCTTCTCCAAGTTTCCTTTGGGCGGCCTCGTTTTCTTTGGCCGTCTGGAGTCCATGGCAGGGTGACTGTGGAGAGGTCTGCTGTCTGCTGGCGGAGCACATGTCCAATCCATCGCCAACGCCTTTGTTGAACCTGCGTGGTGATGGACTCGGTTTCAGGTCTTCGGTGGAGTTCTTCGTTGGTGATGGTGTTCGGCCAAAAGATGTTAAGTGTGCGCCTGAAGCATCTGTTTAGCTTGTTACTGATGGTTTTGGTCATCTTCCATGATTCTGCTCCGTAAAGGAGGGTGCTGATCACAGTTGACTGGAAGATTCTCAGCTTGATCTTCTGGCTGATGTGTTTTGCCTTCCATGTGCTCCTGAGTGAGGCGAAGGCCTGGCTGGCTTTCGCAAGTTGGGCTCGAATCTCCACCTCCGCATCCCCGGTGTTTGACATTTTGGACCCAAGATAGGTGAAACTGTCAACTTCCTCAATCTCTTCTCCATTTAGTTTGATGCTGTCTTGGACTCTGGCGTTCACTTTCATACTTTTCGTTTTCTTTGTGCTGACCTTCAAGCCAAGGTTTCCAGCTGATTCTGAGAAGGCATTTGTTTTTTCCTGCATGTCTTGGTGGCGGTGCGACAACAGGGCAATGTCGTCAGCAAAGTCCAAGTCTTCCAGCGTTGTTGTTGCTGTCATAGTCATGGTCCATATGATCCCTCTCCTCTCATTGTCGGTGGAAGTCTTCATGATCCAGTCCATGGCCAGGATGAAGTGGAGCGGTGACAGAAGCAGCCCGGCTTCACCCCAGTTCTGACGTTGAAGGGATCTGTGAGCTCCGTGTCACAGACAACCTGGGATTTTAAATCGCTGTACAGCATTGCAACGACCTGAACAAGTTTTGCAGGGACTCCATAATGCCTCAGGATCTTCCATAAGGACTCTCGGTGAATGCTGTCAAAAGCCTTCTCCAGGTCGATGAAATTGATGTACAGTGATGTGTTCCATTCGTTGCTCTGCTCCAGAATCAGTCGCAGAATGAAGATGTGTTCGGAGCAGGATCGCCCAGGGCGAAATCCTGCTTGCTGTGGTCGGAGGTCTTTCTCAAGAGTTGCCGTCAGTCTTGACAAAACAATCTTGCTGAAGACCTTGCTGGTGAGGGAGAGTAGTGTTATGCCCCTCCAATTATTGCAGTCTCCAAGATCTCCTTTCTTTGGTAACTTGAAGATGAGCCCTGTCTTCCATGCATCAGGGAGCTGTCCTGATTCCCAATCTTGCCTGAAGATTTCAGTCAGCATGGGAGCTGTCACATTCACATCTGCTTTCAGCATCTCTGCTGTTATTCCATCTGCCCCTGGTGCTTTGCCGCTCTTCATTGCCTTGCTTGCTGCTGTCACTTCTTCCAGATTATAACTATTAAGTGACTGATATTCTGATCAGTCGCTTACCTAGAGTACATTATATATCCTTGCAAATGCAGCATCCTGTCATGTGAGATAGTGTGCTGTGGTGAACAACTGACTTGGCTGAAACTGCCTGTTGATAGTAATTGTTTGCTGGGAAGATTGGGAACTTTCTATCTTGTTAATTACTAGTGTTCTGTTTGTAACATTTTTCTGCACACCTTGTATGACAGTAACTTTAAGGTAGCTATAGCATTATTTTCTCTTTTTTGTGACAGCAAATCCCCCTGGGTATCAGAACAATTTTAGGGTTACTACTTCTCAGCTGGGCTCCACCAATGAGTATCAATGTAACATTGAGGTGATATCACCCTTCCAGCATTCTGTTGTTCCCTCCTGGAAGTTTTATTGGTGGTAAGTGTTTTAGCAAGATATTTTAAAGGTGTGCAAGATTCTTTTTAAGCAATCATTTAGGTTCGTTACAAGATTATGATTCTCTAAATTTGAATAAATGATGTAAATTGCATTAATTATTTAAGAATTATGCATCTATTGATTGTTAATAGAGTCTGAAGAATGTTTCTTTAATTTTGTATCTAATTTTGCCCAGTCACTGCCTGCATTTTGTCAGTCTGCTTAGTGAAGCTGATTCTTGGATTTCTTACAAGTAAATGAGAAAGATACATTATGCAAATAGATTTAGTCTACTTTAAAGGGAAAAAGTCATCCTAAAATTTGCATGAATCATGTTTGCATCATTTGAAGTAATCAGGATATCCACATTAATTTTCATTTTAAGTTTAAATGGCACAATTACACAAAATTCTTAGCAGTGCCAAAACAGGGCAAAATTTGCTGTCGAGGATGAGTAAAGACAGTGTTTGACAAAATCTGGCACAAAGGTCTGTGGCATGCTGCTAGAATTTCCAGCACCAAAGAGGGTGTGATTTGCGATACTGTGAAAGAGCTCAACCATTGCAGTGCTGCTCAACATCATAAAAGAACAAGCATATATCAGATGGAGACCAAGAAAGTCATGGTCAATACCAATGATGGCAAAACAGTGGCTGAGAAAATTGCACCAAATTTCCTACCTGGAACATGAAACCAACTAATATTTTGGGAGATCCTTTAGGGAGGTCAGCTCATCAGTGGACATAAGGAAAACTTGCTGGTTAACATTTAGGAATGGACTGATCCTCACGGACTGGACCTGCATGTCTTCACTCAGCAAAGGTCTGTAGTGACCTTGTCAGTTGCTGCACCCATCCAGCTGTCAGCCCTAGTAATCAGCATGAGCAGACCAGCACAGGCCAACAACCAAGGGACCAAATCAGAAAACTAGTATTTTGCACTCTAGTAAGCCTATAAAGATTTCTAGCTATGAGGCAGTTATTCCACCAGTAGAAGCTGAAATGGAAGAGATAGTATTATGAGATATGTCTTGAGGTAGAAGCATTGATCGAGATTTGTGCTACTGCCAGAACATTCAGCTTTAAAGGTGTAGGGACTTCTCCAAACAATTTTTTTTATGTTTTAAGCATCGTAAGTAATATAACACTGAATGTTTGCCTGAGGGAGGATATTAGTTTGCTTGTTGAAAAGTTATGTGCTATTATTTAAGGCAAGGAATTTTTTATACTGCATTTTGGTGTATCTCAGGCAGAGGAACAGACATACAATCGTTACATCAATGTGGCTTACATAACCCTGACAGTGGCACCAAGCAACCTGTACAGCCCAGAGCTGTCAACAAACTCCGGTGCCTTTGTAGGGTATATCTTGGAGAATTCAGTCAACATGACACAGGTGAAAACAACTCCAACCCTAGGAATTCCACTGCGTTTTGTTGTCAGTGACCGTGATTTGGTGAGTTGATTTATGGATCTGTCATTTATGTTTTTCATTAAAACATTCTTGTTGCTGGATTCTATGAAGTTTCCTGTAACCCTTAAATTTTTGTAACTGTGCTGTGATCTACAGTACCTTACAGCTGACTTGCCAGTCTTTGACTTTATTATCTTTGTAGTTTATACTGTGATCTTGAGCATCTTGCTATTGCCAGTCTGAAACACTCTCTTCTTTACAATATCACCCTGGACCTTAAATAAAGTACCTTGCAGATATATAGCCAGTGCAGAACTAATGACGGGACGGCAAATTTCCAACTCTTTTCAGCTTTCCAGTGATCCAGTTACACGTTATGACATTGTGTTCAGCCCAGCCCAGCAGTTTGGGGTTGATGATAACTATAATGTGGTGCTTCAGGAGCCCCCTTTAGACTATGAGTCCAGAAATGTGTACAACTATATTGTAAGTATGTTTGTGTGTGCTTGTACAACTATACTGTAAGTATGCTGTGTGTGCATTTGTACAACTATATTGTATAGTGCTTGTGTCTCTGCATATGTACAACTATACTGTAAGTATGCTTTTTTATTATGTAAAGGTCCACAGACTGATCTTAGCTAACCCGTTGAACAACACTCAGTAAGCATAACAATGTTCGATGTATGTCGCTTCATAAAAACTATTAAGAAATCAGTTTCTGTCAAATGCATATGTGCTATAAATATAAAGTATCAGATTACTATGTGCTAACAGTGGATGTTCATTTAAAAAGCAGAACTTCATTACTTTTATAACCATGATGCTGATTAAATGGAATTGAATTCCAGTCTGAGGGATCAGTCTGTATTTTTAGGGTGTACGGCTTGTGGTGCCCTTATCTCATGCATAGTTATAATGTGTCACAACTTCTTGCAGGTAACAGTGCGTGAAACAGACACAACTGAGCGAAGATCAAGCACTGTTACCTTGACAGTCAGTGTTCTGGATGTGAATGACAATGACCCCACTGTTCCCTCCAGTTTACTAAATGTGACAGTACGAGAGGGCGACTACAGCAGTGGAGGCCAAGTTCTGACACAAGTGAGTTTTGTATCAACCACATTACACAGGAAGTATTCTTACTGCTGAAGACTTGGTCTGTTTCACATTCCACCAACTTAAGGCTGTTCCGTCATGTTTTGTGTTAGCTAGGTACCTGATGTGGGCATGTTTTGTGTTAGTTTGTATCTGATGTGGCCATATCATTGGCTACATAGATGGCTTGTGTTACCATCATTAGGAAAAAGCTGTTTATATTGCATCATGCTGGTATTTGTCATTTGTCACAGGCGTTTGTCTGTTGTACCAAGGCATTACTTGAAAACTGCACTGCACTTACATCAGTCCGAAATAGTAGCATAATATTATCAATAGTGAGGGGATGAAACAGATACAAGCAGCAGTTACCTTCTTCAGGAGCATTTGACCTCATGCTGTTCTGTCATTGTAAGCACATTCAGTTAGTTAATTGGAGTTTTATACCATGTCAGAAACTAAGGTTATCTCACCACGAGTAAACAAGTTCAGATTTTATATGATAGTAATAAAGTACATAGATCAAGTCATCTGTAAATTGCTATAGGATCTATATAGTAATGAAGCAGAGAGAATAGACCACACTATATTGACTGTGTGCAAAAAACATGGAGAGACAGTGGAGGCTAGCCATTGACTGGACAATAGAATGCTATAGATGAAACCCAAACGGCTGCAGACAAGCAAATAGCACAGAGCAACGATGATGACTCGTGTTAAATAACTGATATGAAACTTGCAGTCAGTCATTTTCTCTTGAAGTCAAAAATGTTGTAATTGAAGTCCCACTGAAACTGAGGATGCAGGTCCCAACAGGTCAAAGTAGAAAATGGCAGATACTGAGAGCTAGCGCCCCCGCAAGCTGGTACTGCAGAGACATCACTCTTTCTAGATAATGTAGACTCAATAGTTGATGCAGTGGGTAAGATGGTTAAGGTTCTTGACTAAAGTTATAACTGAATTTGCCAGAGTGTGGTGTATGGGAAAAATGGAACAGCTCCCAAAAGAGACAACTCTAAGGCAATCTATCCACATTTGGCTGGTTTATTTTAGTTCTAGGACTTGTGGGGGCACAGTTTGTTTCTAATGATTAGGTAAAGTTCTTAAGGTGAGCATCTACAAACATTACCATGCACAGAAAGAGGTGTAGTTAAGGCCTCAGTCAATGAGATAGCTGGAAATATTTATTAAGTACACCTACAAGCACAATCCCCATGTGCAGAAAGAAGTGTGATAGAGGCCTCAGACAAGGGAAGAACTGGGAATATTTGTAAAGACAGCATATCACAAAATCACAATATAACCTATCTCTGTGAATGGTTATGTTTGTATGTGTACATCTCAAAAACAGAATAGGGATGAATCATTCAAATTTGGGGAAATATCTTGCACGAGTTTTACAAATATTAATTGTGAGTGTGTGTGTTTCACTCTGTGTGTGTTTTTCGTAATTGTATAGGTGTGGGATGTGACTGTTTTAAACAGAAGTAGACAATAAAGATGTATTAGAAAAGTAAATTGCCTCTCTCTGGCTCCCACAGTTCTCGTCACTGGTTAGTTAATGATATTTGTATTTTCAGCTTCAAGGCAACGACCTGGAAGATGGGACCAATCTGGTGTATACCATACTTACTGCACAGAACCTAACAGCAGTATAACTAAGTTCCGCTTTCAAGCGGACGCTCTCATCCTGCAGGCTAGAGTGGTGATGGGTGAAATGTACAGTCTTGTCACCCGTGTCAGTGATCGTGGCAACCCTTCACGCAGGTAATTGTTTCAGACAAATTTCTTGGTACACAGTGTTTTCTTGTCTTCATAGATGCTGATGCTATATGTTTGTATCTCATCTTATCATTTTCATAGTTCTCTGGTAATAAAATAATCTGGTATTAATTTTTTTTTCACTTTCTCCATTTTGTGTTGGGCTAACTTTGCTGAGCTTAGAAACTGTATAATACTGTAGGTATACCAGTCTGTGGCTTGTTATGACAGCCACTGACCTAGACTTTGTGCAAATGCTGCTGGTAATCTTTTGCACAAAATGGCACTCTTCAATGACTGGTGCATTTTTGGTGGCATTCTTTGATACTGGGTAACAGGTGATAGAGGTCTTCAGTTCTGTGTAATAAGTGACATCAATCTTTGCAGCACACTGGTCACAGTGCTGGTGAGTGTCACTCCCAGTGGTAACCAGCCCCCACAGTTCTCCTCTACCAACTATACTATCTATGTCAGTGAAGGAGTACCCATGTTCAGCAGTCTGTGGTCCATTCCAGTGAGTAGCTGCTAGAATGATAAATACATTCCAGTGAGTAGATGCTAGAAGGGTTATGACATTCCAGTGAATAGCTGCTAGAAGGATAATTTCAATTATTATTCACTATTGGGTAATGATATTCCAGTGAGTAGCCACTGTAATAGCAGCTACATTCCGGCAAGTAGCTATTATAAGTGTAACTGCATTCCAATGTGTAACTATTTTGAGGGTAATGACCACAGTGGCTGCTATAAGGGTAATGACATTTAAGTCAGCAGCCTCTAGGAGGATAAGCTAGCATCAGAAGTAGATAAAAGTTTACATATAGCCATGTTGAACCAGATGGTGTATATGTAGATTATGCTGTGTATTCCTGTATGTGCATCCACGCAAATGTGTGCATGGTAAGAATGGGTGAGTGGGTGGTTGGGTGAGTGTGTGAGCAGGAAGTTTATTTTATGGTTTCCCTAAATGTTATGTAAAGTATTTTGAGCCTGCCCTTGCTTTAGGAAAAACGTGCTCCATAGATGAATAAAATTTCTTTATTTTCCGTATTATATAAACTGTTTATTGGATAAACTGTTCACTTTGAGTTTATTTGTTGAAATATAGGACTATAATGAAGACTATAATGCCCTGTAAGTGGAATACACAATGGATGTTGAGCCTGTACATAATCTGTAATATTCTGTAATATTACAGATCAGAGATCCAGAAAATGATCCACTGACCATAAATATCACAACTTTTTCAAATGTTTTTGACACCCAAAGGTGAGTAGCTGTGCTGTGTCATGGTGTATTTATACAAAAATGAGCACGAAGCTGTCAGCACTAACTGCTTTGCTGTGTCATGGTGTATTTATGTTAATAGCCACACATGATTTCTGGCGATATCTTGGCGCTGGTGTCAAGCTGATAGGAAAAAAAGGTTGTAGTTGGTATCTGCTTATTTTCGGTCAGTCTGCTTTTATCCTCTCGACTTTGAGTCTTACAATTCACTTGGCCATTTACCTAGGCTAAAGTATCAAAAGACTGCATAATCATCCAAGTAAAGATGCAAGGGGTTTAATAGCAGGCTTGGAAGGTTATATTTTCAAAACAAAAGTTGGAAGTGTTGTTCAGTATGACAACGGTAAACAGCTAGCACAAAGAAAAACTGGTTACGAGTAATAGCACTGTACAAACTAAATTAAGTACAGAAGCTGCCAAAATTTTACTTTTATTACTCATAAAAATAACTATTAGTTCTGATAATTTTCAACTTAAAGTTGTTACTGCAATAACCTTTCCCAACAGCTAATGCCTCACATTATCAGTCCCCCAGACATTACATGTTATTTTAATACACTATCCTAAACAGTCTACAGAATAAACATTGGATATGACTAAGGTTTCAGTTAAATAAGTTTAATTATTACAAGTTAAATGACCCTCTTATTTAAATAAAAACTCAAAATAATTTAGTTCTTGTATTTTATATTACCCACCAGCTATGTATAAACAGTTCTAATTACAGAAGTTGTCCTGTCTCCTTGAAAATTAACTGATGCTGTCATGTTTTACAAAAGTTATATTCCATTTCTTGAAAGCAGCTTTTGTATTTAGTATTTACTACTCATTGTTAATAACCATAATGTAACAACTATTCTTGCCACAGGGATGCTTTCAACTCACCATACTTGAGGAATTTGGTACAGCTAGACCGTGAGACTACACCTCAGTATGTGCTCATGATGCAGGCTATTGACAGTTCGGTAAGGATCACTCTAGTACATGCAGTGTATGTATTTATAGATGTGCATTTATGCATTTATGCATTTATAGATGTGCAATTCAGTCATCATTTATTGGGTATGGAGAACACTAAAAGAGGGTGTCCCTTACCCAGAACTATTCTGACGTTTAGATTCTGATGTAGCCTAAAGTGACTAAACTTGTGTTTGAGGCTCATTGCACTCTGTCATGAGCATTGCTGTGACAACTTGGTCAGTCATCGACATGTAAATAACAATAAAATTAGATATTTAGATACAACACAGCATCTTTGTAATTTTTAGATAATGTATGTGAAATCCCCAGATAAATGTCCAGCAAAAATAGCAGGTGTTATTTTAAGCATATGTAGCAGAAGAGAGAGAAATATTCCTTTGTTGGGAACTCCTGTGAGTAATCAAGTACAGCAAAAATACGGTCCCCCTCAGTGACCTACATAGTTATACTTGTACTCACATGAATATAAGAAGTCATTTAGAACACAGAAAGCCCTGTTTCAGTTTATGCACAGCAGTAGATTAAAATAAGCCTTAGAAAGTAAAGCTAGCAAAAGATCTTTCCTTGTCGAACAGGCCATGTGTGAAATAATTTCCCCCAAAAGCCCTGTGGGAGATACAAAGTCTTATAAGTCAAGATGTTGACTGTTTCAGCGCAACACCGCCACAGCATTAGTGACTGTCTACATCACTGATATCAATGATCAGGCGCCCATGTTTAGCAGCCCATCCTACAATTTTAGCATTGTGGAAAACTCTCCTCAAGGCACAGCAGTCGGCAGAGTGACGGTAAGTTTGTAAAACAGCGAGACATTCTTGGATTGAAGGGATAATGGCTCTTTCTAAATGGTACTGAAAGATATTGTACATGAAATGCTTTTTTACTTATATGTGCCTCTTCTATATTTTACACTTTGTACTTAATTTACAGTTTATTGTATTCAGGATTTATTTAATATAACACAGATTGTGTTAGGGCATCTGTCAAGCGTTTTGATGGTTAGCACAATAAAGACATGCCGCTCATTTATAATGAAACTGGACTGATCTGCTTGACATGGCTAAACTGGTGGCTGGAGAGTCGGTTAGTCAGAACCAATCTTTCCTTTCCTTTGTTTGAGGGAAGAGGGCAGAAGTTCCCATTAAATTCTAGCTCTTAGTTATCTGGTTCCTTTATATTGTGGTTTTGTTTTTTTTTACCTCTACAACACTCCTGACCAGTCATACCTATTTTCTCAGGCTGTAGACAGGAACCAGCCAAACGTTACCTTGAGTGTTGAGCATTCATATGTATTTGTTAACATATTTTCTCAGGCTGTTGACGGAGACCAGCCAAATACTCCCTTTTCAACAGTCACCTACAGCCTGCAGGACCCAACCTTCTCAGAGTAAGAGCTGGTATTTTTGGCAAGACTATGAAAAATATAAAACAGAAATGCTTGTGTGGATAGGTGGAAGATTGACTGGGCAAGTTGATGTTTCCATGTACAAATGCATGTCCACACACATGCACAATATATGTGCGTATGTGTGCATGCATGTGAATGTATGGTGTGTGTGTGTGCATGCATATGTGTGTGTGCACACATGCATGCAGGCACTTATTTCCTTTTAGAAATCAAGCTTAGATATGACCTGGCATATCAAGCACAAACTTCTGAGTGTGTGAAGAATGTATAGAGTAATGTATAAAAAAAAATGAAGCTCATGTACTCCTTTAACCAAACACTTCCTTTTTTTCAGCTTTCAGATTTCTTCAAGTACGGGGGAGATAACCAGCCGTGGCAATATGGACTATGAAAGGACTCCGTCCTATGTTTTCAATGTGTGGGCAAGAGATGGTGGTGTTAATCCCCATCTGGCTGTGGTACAGGTCACCATTAATGTTATCGATGTCAACGACAATGCACCCATCTTTCAACCCAACTCTTACACTTTCAGTGTTGAAGAGCAGCGAAGTCCACGGGATGTGGGCACAGTGAAGGTGGGCATTCTGGTCACTTTTGCTTTGTGAAGGCAAACATCCATGGATACTCACTGCAAGACATATAACATGCTTTAGGGATGCATGCACATCACAAAAGACATAATGTGCTGATGCATTCATATACACAAACACCTCAAATCTTGTATGCATTCCCTTATTCCTGCACATTTACATCAATAAACATGCACTTTTTGTGCATAATGCATGCTCACTTGTACACATACATAAACATCCATTTTCATGCATGGCTTTCTAAACCAAAAACAGATTATAAAACATGTTACTATGTTGGGCAAATAGGCACATATCATTAACCATAAAGACTACCATAACTATTCAAATGTGACATAAAACGTTTACCATGAAGACCATCATTCATGCTGGAATATTTTTCATACGTTGCAGGCTACAGATCTAGATGCTGGCAGCGTGCAATATCAGTTTGTTCAACCAAGCGACACCAAGTTTACAATTGACAGTACTTCTGGGCTTATTCGCACAACTCAACCACTCGACTATAATGTTCAGCAGCAGTATATTTTATATGTCACAACTTCAGATGGTGTAATTACCACCAATCCAGTGGCCACTTGCACAGTCACAGTCATTGTCCAAGTACGTAAACTGTTTAACTTAATTACATTTTAGTTATTTTAGCTGACTGTAATTGTGAGTGTATTTGAGATCTATATATGTTATATCAATATATAGCATTATATGCTGCTTCTCTATTGCAGAAAACATTTGAGTTATGTTCTCTAGAGTATCAATGATGAACAGGATCCATTGTTCTGAGGCATGCAACAGTCACACATATTTATGCATGTCTTTATGTGTGTGTGAGCATTATCATTAATTTTGACAAAATATCTCCGAGATTCTACTTTGCTTGATATGAATAGAATTAGTTTATATTTAGGATGTTTATGGTTGGTACAAATTGTGTTGGTACAGATCCTTATGCTTAGATTTTACTTTGCATGATATGAATAGAATTAATTTATATTTAGGATGTTTGTGGTTGCTACATATTGTGTTGGTGGTTCTTACACTGCCCAGTATACTGCAACTTTCAGTTCAACCTGATGTTTAATGATATATGATTATATGAATTGTCACTCTGGTTCTTTTTAATTCCTCATGTTTTTCACTCTGTCTGAATCCATGCAGTGCGTTGTGGTTGACTTGGGCTCGTACAGTAGAGGATAGGATAATTGTAGTTTTTGAGTTTAGATCTACATACTGTCTTGGGTGTTACTCTGTTTACTTTGAATCCTGTATGATATTGTCAGTTTTGACTTATTTTTGCTCTGAACAGAACATTGTTTTGACTTATCTGTGCAGGATATTAACAACTATTCCCCTGAAATCAGGGACATGACCAAAACATATATAATTTTGGAGAATGCAGGGCCAGGGACAAACATCCTTACGATCAATGCCACTGATGCAGATCCACCGGTTTGTACTAATTTATGAGGTTGATGAACCCTATTTGTCGAAATGTCATACTAGAGTTGTATTTATATCTTTGGTTAGAGTTATCCATCTACTATATGACTGTGTACATACATTCTTAACTTGGGTTAATGTTTTGGCTTTTGTGAGGTCTTAGTTGTTGAAACAAATCTTTTCACTGAGCCCAACTTTCTAGAGTTCAGAAACAGAATCGCTGAATATGTTACCTCAGGTGAATCTATAACTTTTTCTCCATTAACACTTACTAGATTTTACAATAATAGTAAAAGGTATATAACTTTTACATAATTCAGTTTGATTACTTGGACTGAAGACAGCTTGGCTTATTAGGTGGACAGGCAGCTCGTTGTAATTATGTTTGTAAGTAGGCATCTAAATAGTCTGTATGCACTTTGTTTAAAAGGGATTAAAACAGTTCTATTAACTGGGTGTAAAGGTAATGTTAAATGCAAAGGCCATAATCAAATTGTATAATTATTTTTCATTGTCTGGTGTAATGCAGAACACTCGCAACAGCCACATTACCTACTCCATTTCAACTGCAGCGCCTTCTACTTGCCTACCGTTTTACTTTGTTAATGGTAACACTGGTGCCCTCCTAGTAGCAGGAGCACTGAAGCAGGCCCCTGATGTTTGCTCTGTGAGTGTCATCATTGCTCTCTCCCACTTTCTTTGGAAGTTGTTATTGCTGCTTGTGTGTGTATATATATATACGTATTTCATAGATAGCAGTAAACACACACAGAAAATGTATGCATTTCATAATAGAAGTACACAGGTATCTCATAAAGCAGTACACATCTCTCAATTATCTGCCATTTATACATACATGCATGCATTTAATAAATAGCAGTACACACATCTTCATGTCTTCCTTTTATACTCAAATATTCTTTACACATGGCCTTAACAAACCCAAAACCAGTCTTTCACAAGTTTTGCTGTATATTCATCTATGTATTTCCTTATCATATAGAGACATCTGCAGTATGCTGCTGAGATCTATTTACATATAAAAAAATGATCAGGAATGTAGAAGTACTGAAAAAATATTTAAACTTTTAAAATTTTCTACAAACTTCATTGCTTGATGGTACATTAAAGATTTCCTTAACTATAATACCATTTGCTAAGCACACATGTCTTATTAACAACAGCTAAGACCTAGCAGCTATACTGATTCCTATACTTCTCCCAAACATGAATACTTAAAGCAGAAACTTTATTCAGGTTTGTCTATTTTATCTTCAGTTGACATTGAAAGCCATGGATGATGGTGTTGTTGATGGACCACGTTCCTCAAGTGTAACCGTTAACGTGACCATCGTCCGTAACATTGCACCAGCCTTTGCCTCAAACTTGACCCTTCCACAGATTAAGGCTGATGATCAAAACTTCAGATACACTGTTGCTGCCACAGATCCCAACACACAGGTATATGTGATATCTTCCTCATGTTGTAGTGATAAAACTTGTAAATACTTAAAGCCATAAGATTTATACCTCACTGTCAAGATGTGATCCGGTAAGATGACTTCACTGTGACTCTGTCCTGACCATGAGTGTGCATGACGTGTGTGTGTAATTTACTTTGTGTATGACTGAGTGTCTGTTGTAGAAGTGAGCAGGTCTGTTATATGCAAATATGGGTGTATGTTTGTTGATGATTTAGTCTGGGTATGATTTATGTAAATGCTATGAGAAAATCTTCGGAAAGGTGTTATATAAATCATTATTATTATTGCATTAAATGTGTACATTTCACAAGAAGAGAGCTGTTGAGACCTTATGTCAGCATGTGCCTGTGTGGAGTAGGAGTAAGGGTGTTTTTGGCTAGATCTGTTTTGTTAATCTAGATGTGTCCTTTAAACATAATGGAGTTTATAAAACAGATGGTGTTTTTTAGAGTAAAGCTCTGAGGCCACTAAAACCAATGTTTCTTTTTCAGAAAGAGTTCCAGATTAGTAACTATTTACTCATTGGGGATTCAGAGGCTAAAAAGTTCTTCACAATGTCTAACACCGGGAACCATTACCATTCTTCAGTCCCTGTTGAGTGACAACAAGTACCAAACCAGTTACACTGTGAGTTGGGTTGTTACTTTCTTCTGACTGGACCATAACAAACTGGCATAGCACAAATTCCTGAAAAGGAATATCATTGCACACATGTTTTTTTATTAGGGAATAAAAACTGAAGCAATAGACATACAAATAAAAAAAGCAAACAAGAAGCTACAGAGTGTTGAATTTATTCATTCTGAACAATGATAATTCTTAAGCAAGTATTACATGACAAAATATTAATTTATTTTCATTTGGAAACAAGCGACCAAAACAGAAAACCAAAAGGCTAATTCTAAATTCTAAAGTTCAGTTTCATATTTTAGGGTGTCTTTTGCTCCCATATTATGGTGTCTGCTACTCTCATATAAATTTAATCAGGCTGGTTAAATAGGCCTCATGAATTTGACTGTATTAAGTCAGCCACATGGCAAGCAATTCGCTTATCATCCTGTACAGTACTGAATCAGTGACAAGGCAAGATACATGCTTGCCACGTGCACAGTACTGAAGTGGTGACACAGCAGGAGACATTCTTGTTGTCATGTACAGTGCCAGCTACTCTTTAATTTACTGAAGCTACCTCTGCTTATTTGCTTCTTCAGGGAGAGTCAAAGATAAGTGGCTGCAGTTATGTGATATTTCTGTTGTATACCTCTGTTAATTCAGAGGTAAGAAATATGTTTGCTTTAGTTGAGTACACTGGCCTGTGATGGTGAGCATGAGATGACTAAATTATGATGACTGCACAGGTTCTAGACTGACTACATAGCTGTGATAATGTGCAGGCTGGGTACACAGCTGTGATAATGTAGTGACTACACAGCTGTGTGTAGACTGACAGCACAGCTGTAATATGTGCAGACTACACGACTGTGATACTATAGACATTCTACTGATTCTGCGCATGCTCTAGGCTAGCTGATTATACTTGTATATAGTTGTGATGCTGGCCACTAGATCATGACCTGCTTGCGTTCCAGCTGGAGGTGCAAGTGGAAGATGGTGGGGGACTGACTGCACGACAGACTGTCATCATTCCAGTCGATCGTAACCTCAATGTGCCACGCTTCACTGGGCAGCTGAACTTTGTTGTCAATATATCAGAGACTAGCCAACTTCTTGACACCATAGTCAATGTCACTGGTACAGATGGTGACCAGGTAACATTTTCTATCAAAAGCCATGCTTGATTTGATCTGCATTTACTTTCACGGAAAACTTTCTGAACTATCTAAAATCAGGCTTAATTTGGTCTGTATTATTTTTGTGGAGCTTAAAACTGGTTCCAAATCATTAAAAGACAGTGCTTGGGACATAATATTATGGTCAGGACTCATATTGCTACCCTGTATTCTAGCAGTGGCAGTTCAGCTTGCGTTTTTCACATTTTAGAATAATCATGGTGTCGTACTCTTCTGTGATTACCACTTGTATGCTAGATATGGGGCAACACCAGCATAAACACTTGAGGATTAAGACTAGCTTTATACATTTTACAGAGCATATGGGGTCAGCTAAGTTACCGTATCATAGACGATGGCTCAGGCACAACAAGCTACTTTGATGTTCGAACCTCAGGAACTAATGGAGAGGTCTACCTGAAGCGGTCATTGGCAAAGTCTGGCCGAAACCAATATGTGGTGAGTACAGAGACTTCAGTCCTGGCAGGGCATTAACTAAGCTATCTTGGATATATTAATCACATTTGTCACTGAGCCAGCTATTATGTTTCTTTGTAACATTATAAGGTAGTTCACGATGCAAAGCTAGTATGTTAACGCTGTAGACAGTGAAAATGTGTAGGGAACATCCTGAGAATGTTCATGTGCAGGTCACATAAATTTCTCAGATGTTATATGCCAAATGCTTTTGGTAATTAAGAGATTAATTAAGGCAGTACATCACATCCTAATTTCATAGCAATGGTGGAAGTCTGTTTTGTAAACCTACTGTGATGATGATGAGCTGGGAAGAGGTCATAAAGTATGAAAACAGAAGGTTAGGCATCATGCCAGCAGGATTATAAACTGTGAAAACTGAAGGCTAGGCATCACACCAACGGGGTTGAAGTATGGGTGAGCTGTACTTACTCACAGGAGATGCCATGTTAAAATATTTTTCCTGTCTCATTTGCAAAACATATTAAAATCTATTCTATATTCCTCATTCTGTTTTAGTTTGTGATTGAGCTACGTGATCTTGGAATACCAACAAGTCTGCTTGCTACAGACAGAGTTTACATCACTGTCAATGCGATTCGCAACAACCAGCCCCCACTGTTTTTTGGTGATGTTTACAATGTCACCATCAGTGAAAGAGAATCAGTGGGATATTCGGTGGTGCGAGTGTTTGCTAATGACAGTGATCCATCAGTGAGTGTTTTGTTTCTGTTAGCTGATCCTTTTATCCTTTTTATCTATGTTCAGATGGAGGACACTTTTTATAATGACTTAGTTTCTGTTGTAGTAGGTGTTGTTTATGTTCTTGGAGTATTTGAATGTGTGCTGGTGTTTATACTTTATCTGTGTGTGTTCACACCAGTTTCTAAATCGCAGATTTCTACTGTTTTTATTCTAATTTTGCATAGACCATGGCTTCCATAGGTACACATTATAATTGATGTAGATAATAACTAAAATTGTAGTTGTTTTGGGATCATTTTCTGATGGTTTTTATTATCATCAGTCACTTTTCTGGTTATGGATATGGACATTATGTATCAATTGTTTTCCTGTCCTTCACAGCCCTTTAACAGTATCACATATTCCATATTGCCTGACCGCTACACACTCAGCCACAACTTCTTTGCTGTGGATAATATTAATGGACAGATCACTGTCGCTGCAAACCTGCAGTCCACTCCTACTGATCTTTTCCTGGTTGGTTGTCAGTCTTTGTATTACTATCATATTTGAATATGAGAGCTAAAAATTGTTAACAGGTTGACTAGACTAAATTGCCCATTGGGACAAATAAAGTTGGCTGTTATTGTTATTGTTATTGTTAGACTATGACCTTACAATATTGCTGATAAATAAAAAAGAATCAGTTTCTGAAAAAGTTTTTATTGTACTGTATATAAATACTAAGACATGTCATTAATTTCACAGTCAGAGAAGCAGTTCTTGCTATGCTAGGTTCTCCTTTGTTATTGGCTAGTAAATACAAGAACAGCCAAGAGAAAACTGTGTAATTTACTTTGTATCAAATTACTGATTGTGGTTTACTTATGTGTCAAATTACCATGTGTGATTGTGATTTACTTGTGTAAAATTACTGTTTGTGATTGTATGGTTGACTTGTGTGTTAGATTACTTTATGTGATTGACTTAGGTGTCAGATGTCTGTGTGATTATGATTAACTTGTGTGTCAGATTACTGTGCAAGCAGCAGACAGTGGATCACCTCAGCGTGTTGCATATGCTCTTGTGTACTGCTATGTGCTACGTAATTTTGAGACCCCTGTCTGGCCTCAGCCAAGCTATAGTGTCACCATTCCTGAAATTCAAGCTATTGGAACTTCATTTCTCACAGTTACAGCAAATGACAGAGATAGCCAGGTGAGTAGAAAGGTCTTTCATTGTAATAGTGGTGAGGGATAATGTTGCAATGGTGATGGATACCTAGTTTATATGTCAGTGGCTAGGGATTGTTAATTTGTAGTGGTGATGGATATTGCAACAGGGACTATAGGGGTAAGGATAGTTTTTTGTTGTGGTGATGGATATTCATGTTGTTATTGTGGTGGTAGGCATAGTGGATATTCAGGTGTCAACAGTGACTAGGGAATAATGATAGTTCTTTTGTTTTGGTATTGGAGATGGATACTCTTGTTGTGGTGGTGGATATCCATGTGGTGGATACTAGTATTGGTGTGGATACAGTACTGTTTCTAGCTATGAACATGGATGTTACATATTACTTGTTTTCCTGTCCTTCACAGCCCTTTAACACTATCACGTATTCCATATTGCCTGACTGCTACGCACTTAGTAAGAACTTCTTTGCCATGGATACCAACATTGCTGGACAGACCAATGTTGCTACAAACCTGTAGTCCACTCCCACTGATACCAGTGTTGTGATTGATACCAATCTTGTGGTGGATACCAGTGTTGCTGTGGTTGATGCCCATGCTGTTGTGGATACAGTATTGTTATGGTTGATACTCAGATGGTTTATGGTAGTTGATACCCATGTTGCTGTGGTGGATACTTATGTGGTGGCTCAGGATTATGTTGTAGTGGTGATAGATATCCAGGCTGCAATAGTGGCTAGGGGTTAAGGATAGCTATTTTGCTGTTATGGTGGTGGTGGTGGTGGTGAATGCCTAGGTGAATGACCCTTGTTGTTATAGTGGTAGATATCCAAGTTGTTGTAGTTGGCTGGCCATATTATAATCAAACTGCTGTTGCTCATCAAGAATATCAAGATGGTCCAAAATCTGAGGTAGCCAGGATATCGTCAGTGTTCAAATGGATTGTCAAGCTCCATTCCAATAAAGGATAGTCAGTTACAGATCCAGAATGGCTGTGTAAACATGATAGCCTTTGTTTTGAGTAAGGCTGTCACCTGTATCAGATCACCAACATCATACATCAACATAGCAGGAATAGCCAGGCTGTTTTAGTTGTAGACACAATGAAAGAGTGATATTCAACAGCTATTCAATTCAATTCAATTCAATTCAATACAACTTTATTCATCCACAAGGGCAATTAGAGGTATGATGACACGCCAGCACACTAGAGGGAAGAATGATGTGAGAGATGAAATATGTTCTATAACATCATTCTTGGACAATCAGATCAGAACTAATCATCGATCAATAGGCTATTAATGTTCACTGATCAAGAATCAGTAGTTTGTTGTTTGTACCTGGTCAGAGATCACTAGTTGTTTAGATCTGGTCAGAGAAGACTAGTTTGGTGCTTATATCTGATCACACAGTCCATTAAGTCTATTTTTTTTAGATTATGCAAAATATTCTATCTAGAAAGGAGATCATTGTCACCTGGCTAGGGTTACTCAGCATCTTTGGGTAGTTATTAAGTTATTAATTTTTTTTTGTTATGCATTTTGGATTTCTTATTGTTTATTTATTCATGACAGTGTTCAGTTTAAAATCTGATGAATTCTGAGCTCTGCTTTTATACTCAGTTTTGTTGAAAGTTTACAAGTCCTTTTCTGTCAACAAAAGGTCCACTATGCTCACATCGTACTTCTTGTTCGCTAAATTTATACTGATTACATATGTCTGTATTGTGGAAACTGACAAAGTAACAAAATCTGTATTATAATTCTTGTCCTCTTCTTTACCTGATTATGAGTGTTTGTCCTGAAGTTGAAATAGATACTAAGATATTCCCAACATTTGTCTTGAAATTGAAAAGAGATGACAGAATATTCCCTGTGCTTTGTCTTCAGCCCCCCAACAACAGGGTGACTTGCTATCTGACAGGTGATACAGCTGCGCAGACATACTTTGATGTGGTAACAGTGAGCAATAACAATGGTGTCAATACCTGTCAATTGCGAGTACGTGTACCACTTGTGTATGATTCCAACAGACCAGCCAGCTATAATGTGAGTATGATATCAACAAGTCATAGAACAATAACCACAGATAGAGTCATAAATTCAGATCTCATCTCCAGTTCATGGATTGGTTTTTTTTTCTGATTGTAGCACATCTGGCCTCCTTGCTTTAATATAACTTTAGTTTGCTAAAGTTGCTAAAGCTTTAGTTGTAAAGCCAGTCAGATTGTCTCATTCGAATTATGCATAAAAAGTCTGAGTTGCTTTGGTATTTGGATGTATTACATAAGAATGGCTGTGTATGAGATGTAGTTTTCTACAGATCTCTTATAAGAATAGTTGTGCATAAGATTTAGTTTTCCACTGATCTTACATAGCAATAGTTGTGTATGAGTTGTAGTTTTCTGCAGATCTTACATAAGAATGGTTGTTTATAGGATGTCATTTCCTTCAGATTTTTTTTATAAGAATAGTTGTGTTTAAGATGTAGTTTTCAGTAGATCTTATATGAGAATGGTTACGTTTGGGACCCTGTTTCCAGCAGATGTTACAAATAAATGGTTATGTGAGACCTAGTTTCTCAATGCTAGTGCTAACCATGAGTATATTAAAACATTATTTAAAGGCTAATGACCATCATTTGGTGTTATTTAGGATGAGGTATGAACTGATAGAATCATGGCAGTTGCATTGTATATATGAAGAACGATCACTATGCTTATGTCTGTAGGTTCGAGTTAAGGCAGTGGATGGTGGATATTCTCAGAGAGAGTCTGTGGAACTGCCTGTGCAAGTTTTTATTAGCCGCAATCAGTATCCACCTGTATTTGTTGGAGACCCTTATGAGGTCCTAGTTCACATGCCAGTCAGTGCAGGACAGGTGCTGACCACAGTCACGGCTAGAGATGAAGATACTGTATATGTGAGTGTTTGACTGCCATTAAGACCAAATCTGTCAACACTTTAGACATTGTCATCTTTTGTTAGCACAATAAGCATGGCTTTCTGGTGGATAATGAAATAGAATTTTCTTGTACATCTGAAGAAACTAGGTGTATCCTATTGCATTTCCAAAAAAGTTTATTCACTGTGTACGATCATTGCGGTGTCTAGTCCTGTAGACAGTGAATTCCAATGATCATACACCACACACCATGCAAAAATGAACACATATAAATTATAATGATGAAAAAAACTTTTGTGACTAAACTGATGACAAAAATCACTAGCCACCTTCGTGTATGTGCTCATGGCATAATTGTTTTTTAACAGAAAGGTACATCTGGAAAAATTAACATCTTTTAATCCAATCAAGTTTGCTGTTTCTGTGTTAAGGAGTATAGCTCCATTCAAAAATGGTTCACCTAGTAAAATGATCAGATTTCATCCCTTTTGTTGACAGTTTTGGTGTAAAATGATTGACTATCATTCATGTGCTGGTGTAGACAGACTATGGTTGCTAAAGATGCTGAACATACTTATCCTCCATTTTCTGAATGAGTTAAAATTAGATAGTAGACAGTTCATGTATGATATTTTATGGTACATATTAATTTATAACAGTCTGTAGTTTCATGTTTTTTTTAAAAACCCAGTATATTTCTACTTCATTTCTATTCAGGTTTATTTCCTTCTACACTTCTACAATTTTATTCTGCAGGGAAAACATGCAATGTAACTATAGAATTATGTAACTAAGATGTATTCTCTTTAACTATAAAATTGTAAAATATTTGGCATAGTGGTTATGATATCTCATTGAAATTTTCACTTTATATAAATTACCTGTTTCACAGCCATTTGGAACCATCACCTACAGCCTGATTGCACCTTCAAACACTCCACAGCTATTTGCAGTAAACTCTACTGGGCATATAACTTTGGTATCTGCTGCCTCCCTTAGCGGCGCACAGGAAGAGTACATTGTAAGTTGTTTTGAATTGGTTTATGAGATACATAAGTAGACTTGAACTCTGCATCAGGCTGTTTTTTCAGCAAACAGTCTCACTAGAGATGCTAGAGAGAACAAAGAGAAAATCATAACACAATTGTAGATAAAGGTCTGTTGTGTTTACCAATACTAAGATACAAAGAATGCAGCCAATTTCTGATGTTTTTATATGTAGATAGGTACAAAGTGTGTACCCAGTATGGTAGATATTAGTGATAAATAAATATGGAGGAAATAAATATCTGTAAAGTAAATGGTGTCTCTTAGAGACAGAACTCTCAAAATGAGTCTTACTAATGACAATGACAATTCTTTATTAACAAGAGGTAAAATAAGTGAGAAAATGTTTTTTTTCCATTTAACCCTTGTATTTTACGGGAAAGAATAAACTAAACTAAGTAATTGAAGTAATTAAGTATTTAAGTACTATGATAATAATTAGTAGTAAACATAAGGTAAGGTAACAATTAAAGGAGAGAGGAAGGTGAGTATGTACAAAAGTGGTGGTTAAGGTCAGTGACTCGCCTGTACAGCACAACAGGCTGTGATGGGAGAACATAAGGTCTTTACCTTTACCATCTTTTTTTTTAGTTTTCTGTTAAATTTTTTTTTTATTAAAAGATTTTGTGGGGTAAATGTTCCGGCATTTGCTTATGTTTACAAATTTGTATTGCAGAAACTGTGAATGTTTGTAGATTTCTATGTAGAAGCTCATGATGTTTCCAGATCATGGAAGCTTGTGATGTTTACAGACTTACTTAGTTAAAGCTCATGATTGCATTTTTTTAAATATATTTTATATTGATAGATTTGTATAGTAAAATTTCATGTTTGTATAATTGTATCATTACAAAAATCATTTGCAGATTTGTATAGAGAAGCTTCTAAATGCTTACACACTTGATTAGTAAAAACTTTTGATATTTGCAGACTTACGTTCAAGCTGCTGACGGTGGTATTCCAAGTCTGACAGACATTGCATTAGTGAGGGTCATCGTTGACCGCAACCAGAATGCACCGACCTTTTCTTCCACCAGCACTGTCATCCCCATTACTGAGGACAGCAGTCCTGGCAACATCATTGGAAACTGCATAGCCACAGATGCTGATTCATTCGTAGCAAACTCTTTGGTGAATGCTCTTGTTTGATGTCAGTTGTATCTCTTGGGAAATCCACACAGGGCTGCTTTTACCTTTCTCACTGTTTCCTTCACTTCTCTGCTGTGCTGATTTAAGATCTAAAAGTATTTAAAATTAGAAATGTGCTCTGCAACTTGGCCTTAAAGATTTAAGGATAGGTTGTTATTCTGAAGTAATCTCTATGCAGGTATTAAAAAGTAATGCGACAATGATCTCAGTTAACCTACTAGTGTTTCTATTGCTTTAGTGTCCTTAGTGATGTTTGTAATACTGGTGTACCTTTGATGATCCTGTGGTCTATTGAAGAATTCAGTACTTAGTACATGCTTGAGCAATTGTGAGCTCAGTCTGGTCCATTTATTCACTCCATCCTGTCACTTCACAGCCTGAGAACTACAAGATCACATACACATCCAGCGCCACCTCTAATGCCCTGGCCTATTTTGGCGTTGATCCGACGAACAGCAACATTTTCATCAGGAGGGACCTTGTTGGTGATCAGTCTCCTAGCAATGGTCAATACATTGTAAGTTTTTTTTTAAAACTCCAAAGCTTGTTTATGTCTTTTTATAGGTAAATATTATGTTACACAACTATAATATCCGTCATGACTAATTATGCATATGTTGTCATGGCTAATTATGCATAATTCAACAAATTTCTGTTTGAGTAGGCGATGCCAATGTTCCTTTTGTAACTTCAACACGTAACTTAGGTTAAATAATGTCTGCTTACATGTCTCTCGATGAATATGTTTCTCAAATCTGTCGTTATGCATACCATAGCTCTTCAGGATCAGCTAGCTCCATTTGTCATACTCTGTCCATCTTAACCACCAAAATTCTCATCTGCTCATTTGTCCTGTCTAAACTAGAATACTGCAACTCTCTTCATGCTGGCTGTCCACAGTACCTGACTGATAAACTTCAGAAAGTCCAGAACTCAGCTGCTCATCTCGTTTTCCAAACTCACAAATCTGAATGTGTTGCATCACTTCTTCACTGTCTTCATTGGCTACCAGTTAAAGCTACAGTAGACTACAATCTATCAACTCTATTCTATGGATTCTTTGAAGCCTCTTCCCCCACTACTTTACTGAAATCTTGTCTGTCCACACTCCTGCCCAAAGCCTCATCAGACTCGCCCATTCTGTCCTCCCTCCTGTGTCTGTACGCAGAGGCGGCGTTCGGAATACGCGGGGCCTGGGGCCGACCATCCGCGCGGGGCCTGGGTAATGGAGTACGTGTATCAACATCCCTATTGATGTGATGCCGGAAGCACTGATTTATATACAGTTAGATAGGTTGGATTAATTTCACGAAATAACCCATGAATTAGTGTTTTAATTGTTCGTAACCTTTCCCACCGTTTGTGACAGTAGCGGTTTTTTCTTAAAGTGAAATAATATGGTGACGACAACTGAATAAACTGCTTGTTATTATTGTCGGGTTTAACGTGAAGACATGGGTTCCATAATTTTCTTAATAAGAACTTAGAAGTGTTTTCTGAACGTCAATTTTTTTGTCACAACTTGTTTAACACAGCCAGCAATAAATCATAAAGATGACCTCGGGGCTGAAGCGCAGGGCCCCTTCGAGAGCGGGGCCTGGGGCAGCCGCCCCATTTGCCACCCCCTAACGCTGCCGCTGTCTATACATACCTCACTGTCTACTGTCTGTTATCTTGTATCTCATCTATATGTTGTTCAGTGTGTTTATACGTACCTCACTGTCCACTGGCTGTTATCTTTCATTTATCATTATTGGTCTGCACAGAGAACACGATCTAGCTTGGTCGTTATTCAATGCAGTTTAAGTTCACATTATTATTCTGGATTTCTCTTGTGGGTAATTAAGATGTAAGCAAGAGGGTGAAAGCTAGCTCAGGTTGCCTTCAGATGTGTTTGTTAGGGTTAAGATTAGGTAGAGGCTGGTCATTCACTTTAAGATTAAGGAGAGGGCTGGTCAGTCAGGTTAAGGTTAAGTAGAGGTCAGGTTAGCTGGTCAGTATATTTATGTCTGTGTGTGCTTCCATTTGTATTTGTGTATAATTATGCAGTCAGCCTGTTCATAACATGTGTGGAGGAGGGGAAAAGAGAAGTGAATGCAGAAGGTTGCTATGGTAAAGTCTATTTGGTTGGGTTATTTGCAGTTGGTGCTAACAGCAGTTGACAGTGCTCAATATCCCAGATCAGCACCAAACTCCTGCACAGTGACAATCAATGTTGAGCGAAACCGCTATCCTCCAGTGTGGCAGAACTTGCCCTATGACTTCACCGTCACTCGTCAGGCTCTAGCTGGCAGCACTGTGTCTAACAAGATTCTAGCCACAGATGCTGACGCTCCTGTAAGTACATCAGGCACCTTTCCAATCCCATCATGTCACAGTTTACTCTACACTACATGCAGATAGTGTAAGAAACATGCATATTTTTTCACATAATTAGACAAAGATTTGCCAGTGGGCATTACATTAACATTATACATATTCAGAACTAAATTTTTGATTTTCTCTTTTCTTTTATCTCAATGAAAGCTGCATAAACAACCAATAAGCATCTGTTCCGTTTGAAAGGGGTACACTAACAACAGTCATTTCAGTAACATATAAAATCAAGCAGTTCTACTTCAAATAATGGGTCACAAATCCTGTGTACAAGGATGTATATTAAACTCTGAGATCCTGTCAAAAATGTTACAAGCTCTAAAGGAGGCTTTCTTTTTTTGTACCAATTAGCATGGCATCAAGCATCTACATAGCAAACTTTCACACTAGCAAAGCCCAATCAAAATATTGGATTATATTGGCATTGTTTGATCATTTTATCAAACATCATGAGTAATGCCCAATCAGTATATGATAAGCCTAGTATTGTCTGATAGTCTGAATCTTAGCAGTTAAACATTCATGGACAGATTATAAGCTTTCTTTGGTTGAGAATTGAGACAGTGGTCTATGGATAAGAGAGGTAATCCACTAGATGCTGGATGCCTTTCACACCACTCCTATACAAAGTTTGTAATGCAGATGCTGTTAAACCACCTCTTTCTTTTAACTGTCTGAAACTTATCCGGTGTCTGTCATTTAAAACCTCACCCTGGAAATGCTGTTTTTCATCTTCAGCATGCTGACCTCTATGTGATTTATGCCAAGGAGTCCAAACTATTATCTCTCCATACCTGCTTCATAGGCTGCCAGCCCCTCCTTGCCTCTTCTTTTTCTTTAGATTTGTCTTGACCTTATAACATTTAAAAAATGTGATACCATTTTTATCCAACACCTGCAGAAAATTCTTTCTGAGTATCCTGGATTCTGTTTTATCTTGAGGTACAGCTTCAAGGTTCCAAATGGTGGAAGTGTTGCTGCATAAACTATGGCTCCATCATCTACGGCTCTGCTTAAATCCTATCAAAATTGTGTACCCTATTCAACATCATATGAACAGCAGCAGTTCCATTCTGCCAGCTGCAACAGGCATCATCAGCCCAACTTGCAGATGGTTGCTATATCTTCTCCACAGAATGTGCCTTTTCTTCATTCCAAGAAGGACATTCTCTTCATTTGGGCCCCTGGCCATGCTGGCATCTGAGACAATGTTTGAGTGAACCAGGCCATCAAGGCCGGTCGCCAGTTTCCTGGTCAATTGCAGTCACTGGTGTCATCTGACTGTCACTTTATCCTCACTGCCTGTGTTAAGGTCTATGGATACTGGGCCAGAATAAGTTGCATGCCACCCTTCTCTGACTTTTTGACCAGCTACCCTTCCTTGTCTTTGTTACAAGCCACCTGCAAGAAGTTCTGTCCTTCAGGAACTTTTTTTTTAAGACTTAAACTCTACCATTAGATTTAAGATATTTATTTCATTCACAGCATTTGAACTGATAATAACCTTTCTGGAGGTCACAACACATTTTTAACACCAACCTTTCCTTCATTTGTTTTTCCTTTTGTCTCGGTTTGTATTGTTTATTTGATAGGTTTTATTGCTATACCATTATGGCTTGTTAAATAAAAATGTCTCTCTCTCTCACCATGATAATAGCCTTAGTTGCTGGCACAGCATAAAGCATAAAGAAACAAACATTTAACTTAAAATTTTTGAAAGATGAAAAAAATAGCACCAACAGTGACAGTAACAGCAACAGCATTACAGAATAAAATACTGAATAAGAAGATAGTAAGGGCATAAGAGGAAACAAGACTATTCTGATATAAATATGTGTGTGTGTTAACATGCCCACATGAGTGGGCATAATTCTTAGACTTGTATTACATGCTTAAAAATTCTGTTTATGATTATTTTTTAAAAGGGACAGTATGGCCAAGTCCGTTACCGCCTTGTAGAGCAGGGTGTGCCTGGCCTTTTTGCCATCAATGAGTCTACAGGTCTTCTGGTGCTAAATACCAGTATCAGCACTCAGTCAAATAACATCTTCTATGTAAGCAATCAAAACATTTGAGTGTATATGTCAGTATGTTTGTGTATTTTGTGTACATCAATTTCTTTTGTCTAAATTTATCTAAACGCATGCAAATGTGCTGACCAAACTTCACATTCTGTCTGCATGTTTGAGAATGTGTGTGTATGTGTGCATGTGGATGTGTGACCCTCCAAAAAGATTTCAAAGCCAGTTTTTTCACAGCTGGTGGTGGAAGCCTACAACATGGGCAACCGACCTCAGAGGATCTATGAGCGAATAATAGTACGAGTTGATCAGAACCTGTTTGCTCCCACAATCGACTTTCCTGGAGTATCGGTTGGGTACAAGGATACTGTGGAAATTTTAGAGACAAGGCCTGTCAACAGTGCCTTTTACAAAGTCAGTGCCAGCGATGCTGATGGAAGTGTAAGTTGCTGGTTTGCTTCTCTTTTGTGGTTCTCTTCTCACCTGTAGAGTCCTTAGCTATGAGCTGATGTTAAAATATAATTTGTATGTTATCTTCTATGTCCATCTTTGTATATTATCTATCTTTTTATGTTGTCATTATCTCACTACTGATGCAGCTAAAACTCTAATCTGTGCCTTTATGCTGTCGAGGATGGACTATTGTAATTTTCTTTTAGCTGGAATTCCCAATTATCTTCTTGACAGACTTCAAAGGATCCAGAATAAAGCAGCTTACATCATCTGCAGACCATCTTAATACAAACTTATATCACCCATCATATGCTCTCTTCACTGGCTGCCAGTCGTGGACCATATAGCCTACAAACTTTCCACTTTGACTTATTCTGCTGTTTCTGGCACTGGTCCTGAATACCTCGCTGAATTCACTCCAATCTATACACCCACATGACTTCATTCATCTTCTGACATCAAGTTTCTTCAAGTACCACTAAGACAAAGACATGTGGACAGAAGACTTTCTCCTACTAATCCCCATCAACTTGCAACAGATTACCTGTCAGCCTTCAACACAAATCTTTTCAGAACAATGAATTCACTGTGACCCTGTCCTGTCCATGAGTTTGCATAACATTGTCTATAATTTACTTGTGTATGAGAGGGTGTATGTTAAAGAAGTGGGTGTGTCTGTTATATGCGAATATGGGTGCATGGTTGTTCTATATGTTATTTATGTTAAGCATTCTGAGCAAATCTTTGGAAGAGTGCTATATAAATGCTCATTATTATTATTATTATTTTTGTGTGTTATCTATCTTTGTATGTTATGTCAGGGAGGTCTGGTTGCGTAACGGTTAGCACTTGTCACCAGTACAGTGAAGGCTGGCTGTCCTGTGTTCAGCTCTCATCTCGGGCATGCTGTTCTTTCTTCATGCAGCATCTGTTTTCAGTTCCGTGATATAGCCTTTATTACTAGCTCTAAAACACCAATTCCTCCCCACCTCTGTATGTTATCTATCTTTGTAAAAGTATTAAGATGTTCACTTGTATTCTACTGACCAGTTATTTCATTTTCCAGGGGCCGTATGGAACAGTCTACTACTACTTGGTCAGTGGACAACCAGTCATTGAGAAGTTTTTTCAAGTGAATGACCAAACTGGAGATGTGTCTCTTCGCTCCACTGTTGTTGATGAGCCTGAATTGTTGTATCAGGTATGGATTTTGTTTTCTTTTTGATTGGGTAGGGGGGTTGGGGGGAATTTCATTTAAAGAACAAATGGACAATCCTGTTAATTTGTATAACTTATGTGTAGTGGGCTGGATGTCATTTGGGAAGTTCTTGAGCAAATGACATAAGGTGTGACATCAAGATAAGGTGACGACAAATGTGACGACAGACGTCAAAGAAATTGGAAAGAGGGCAGACGACAGCGGATCGGGGAAGGAAGACGGACATGCGACACAGCCATGGCCATTGTTTCTAGCCCATGCATTAAAAGGGTTGTGCTCCTGCTGACGGTTCTTGCCTTTTTGGTTTGAGTATTGGGTTGTTGTCGTCAGTCCACAACCACCCCCTCCACATGGATACATCATATGTAACCGTATATAGTTTGGTCTTGATATCTGTGTAACCTTTGCAACCATATATAGTTTGGCCCTGATGTCTGTGCAACATTTGTGGCTATTTATAATTTGGTCCTGATGTATATATATATATCTCATGTGTAACCATATATAGTTTGATCTTGATGTCTGCATAACCTGTGTGACCGTATGTGGTTTGGCCCTGATGTCTGTGTAACCTATGTAACCATACATAGTCATGTGTAGTTTGGTCCTAGTGCATGTGTGACCTGCGCAACTATATATAATTTGGAAAGATGTTTCTGCTCACAAAGATGTGTCATTTGTGCAGGTGTTGATCTCTGCTCGTGACCGGGATTCTGTGCCAAAGTCATCTACAGCCACAGCTACCTTGTCTGTCAGTGTGTATCGGAACACATATGCTCCTCAGTTTCAGAATGTAGCCTCTTATGCCACTGTCATCAACGAGGACATCAGTGTGCCCTCTGTTGTTACAAGGGTGACAGCAACGGATGCAGACAAGCCAGTATGTATGGGCTTTTGTGTCATGTGTGAATATGTGTTGTTTTCATGGCTAAAAGACAGCTAGTCACACTAGCCACGTAAACAATATAAGCCTGTGCTATTTTGATTGCAAAAAGACACCAAAGGAGTCACACCAGTCCTGTAAACTATGTAAGCATATACTGTTTTGATTGCAAAATGACAGCGAGAGTAACACCAGTAATATTTCTCACAATCATGATGTAATATATTTATGTCTAGTGTTTTCTTTACAGGACAACAACTCCTTCCTGCCTAGTTCATTCTTAGTCTTTTGTCTTGCCAGCAGTAGTTTAAAGATTCTGATAACTTTGCACATCACATCCCCTTCTCACACAGTGATTTTGTTTTGTACAGAACACTTATGAACAGGTGTCTTTCAAGCTGATAGGAGACACATTTTTTAACCTATTCCGAATCAACAATGCTGGAGAGGTGACATTGTACAACTCGCTCCGTGGCATAACACAGGACTACTTTCTTGTAAGTTGTTTTGTTAAAAACATAGCGTATGATGAGATGACAGTGCATTGTTGACCACTCGAAAGCATTATAATATCAGCAAAGTTGTTACGTATGATATTTTTAGCTACTTAATTTTAAATCATTGTTGTGGACTAAGTATATTTTAGGTGATACATATAGCAAGTTAAAAAAATATGTCTTTGGTTAAACGGTGTACTAATTTGATCTGGTTTCTTGTAAGTTATTTTAAATACAGTTTCACTTCAGTTAATTGGAAATCTTTATTTTTGACTTAGATATTGCAAGTGTCTTATTCCCTTGACCACAATGTCCTGATGTGATGAGGAGAATAATTGTCTTTTGCAGCTTCAAGTTCAAGCTTTTGACAATGGCTCTCCTCCTCTCATCAATGAGACAATTTTTCGCATCACTGTGAACAGAAACCTTAAAACTCCACAGTGGAATGATACAAACTATGAAGTGAACATTTCATCAACTCAGGCAGTTGACAGTGTCCTCCTGAATCTAAGAGCTTATGATTCTGATACAACGGTAAATGAGATGTCTATAATATACTCTCGTGTTTACAGCAATTTGTTGCTTTTGTGAATGTATTGTACAATACATGACAACATATGACCTTCTGTGAAGGATTTTCATGTTTAAAGCTAAATGAGAGTGATGCTATGACTTGAAGCACTGCACTTAACATCACCCCCCACATCTTTTATGCTATAGGAACCAAAAAAGTACAATGAAAGGTACAATAATAGAGACAACCAAAGTTACAAGTATAGAAACAGCCAAAGGTACAATCACAGAGACAACCAAAGGTACAATTACAGCAATTACTGAAACAACCAAAGGTACAATTACAGAAACAACCAAAGGTACAATTACAGAAACAACCAAAGGTACAATTTTACTCACTCTTACTCACATTGCTTTTTGTTACTGCTTCTTCATCATTCTAAAGATGAAATTTATACATAGTAAAGACCGGGGTGAAGCAGGGCTGCATTCTATCGCCGTTCCTCTTCATCCTGGCCATGGACTGGATCATGAAGACTTCCACCGACAGTGAGAGGAGAGGGATCAGATGGACCATGACTATGACAGCAACAACAACGCTGGAAGACTTGGACTTTGCTGATGACATTGCCCTACTGTCACACCGCCACCAAGACATGCATGAAAAAACAAAGGCCTTCTCAGAAACAGCTGGAAACCTTGGCTTGAAGGTCAGCACAAAGAAATCGAAAAGTATGAGAGTGAACGCCAGAGTCCAAGACGGCATCAAACTAAATGGAGAAGAGATTGAGGAAGTTGACAGTTTCACCTATCTTGGGTCCAAAATGTCAAACACTGGGGATGCGGAGGTGGAGATTCGAGCCCGACTGGCGAAAGCCAGCCAGGCCTTCGCCTCACTCAGGAGCACATGGAAGGCAAAAAACATCAGCCAGAAGATCAAACTGAGAATCTTCAAGTCAAATGTGATCAGCACCCTCCTTTACGGATCAGAATCCTGGAAGATGACCAAAACCATCAGTAACAAGCTTGACGTCTTCCAAAACAGATGCCTCAGGCGCATACTTAACATCTTTTGGCCAAATACCATCAGCAACGAAGAACTCCACCGAAGAACTGAAACGAGTCCATCACCACGCAGGTTCAACGAAGGCGTTGGCGATGGATTGGACATGTGCTCCGCCAGCAGACAGCAGACCTTTCCAGAGTCGCCCTACGATGGACTCCAGACGGCCGAAGAAAACGAGGCCGCCCAAAGGAAACTTGGAGAAGAACAGTGGAAAGGGAGATGAAAGGAAAGGGCTGGACATGGGGTCACCTAGAGCGGGTTTCAGCCGATCGACATCGGTGGCGGACTCTGGTTGAGGCCTTATGTGCAACCTGATGCACGAAGAGAAATAGATAGATAGATAGAAAGACCTTGAGCAGTACCACAAAATTACTGTTGCGTCACAATAATAAATGCTGTACAAAACTTCAAATATTGTGTTTGTTTACAGGCACCTTACAATCAGATTGAGTTCTTCCCCATCAATAGTAGTGACCCAGCCTTCAGTTGGTTCCAGTTCAGTGCCACAGGTGCTCTTTCTGTTCGTGTTCCTCTCTACACTGACATCAATAAAACTTCGCGGTTCCAGGTAAGGTCCTTATGAGCTTAAATTCAGGTATGTTCGTATCTTCAGCTTCAATCATTATGTAAACATTTAGATACATTGACATCTGCAAAAGCCATTAGCTTTTATAGGTGTAGACCTTTTAGCATGTGTGCTTAGTAGGTTTGTATTAAAATGAAGTATTTTTATGTTTAAAAAAAAATGGGAAAGAACCCCATTTTTATATAAAAGGTAACTGAGGTACTTTAACATTAACCTCCCAGTGATGAGGAGATGTAGCACCATTTCTTTGTGTTGCAGTGGCGTATGGGAGTTAGAGATAAGGGCACCCCACCTCAGGTACAGACTCAGCAAGCAACAGTGACTGTTAATGTCTTCCATAATCAAAGAACCCCTCAGTTCTCCAATTGTCCCACCACCATTGCAATGAAAGAGGATGTACCAACTGGACAGTCTGTGTATTTTATTACAGTTACAGATCAGGACACACCGGTAGGTATTCAGTACTCAAATGCAAGCATTTATCACATTAGTCACTGTCAAAAAAGTTTAGGAATATAAATACTGCAGCAATCTTGAAAGAAAATCTTTCAGAATAAATTTAGGAACATATAACTTTGTACACAGAGTGAATTGTAACTGTTTTTGAACTGCTAGCTTTACATCACTATATGCTGACCACTTTCAGCCATTTAACCAAGTTGACTTACAACTTATTGGAGATGGTGGTGCAGTGGGCCTCTTCCAGCTGAGAGAGTCACCTAGCCGACTTGTGCTTACTGGCAGCTTGGCAGCAGATAGTACTGAACTTTACAGAGTAAGTTTCTGCTCAGCAGGTAATACATATTTTCAGTGTGTGCATCACTGTACAGCTGTTTGAACAAGATCAAAAACACCAACAAAAATCTAAATTTAAGAAATAAATATAATAGTAGAAAAATAAACAAAATAATTAACTTAATTCATCATGCATTAAAACACATTAACTGTAAGTCCCCTCCTTTTCATGATAAAAGTCTATGATTAAAGTTTTACTTAGTAGCAATTAAGTTTACTTTTCAGGTCCATAACATAGAAACCCAATGCTAACAGACTTTTCCTAGTTGAAGTTCAGGTAGATCAGTTAGACAACAATTAACACAGATAAAGGAATTAAGACAACAAAATAAAAACCTGGACAGAAAATTACATTTTTTTTAATCTACCAATAATTTAAATTAATTATATTAGTAATTTAATATTCTCTAATTAATATTACAATCAAAACTTACATAGAAGAAAGATTTATTTTAAAATTCAAAACTGAGGTACACTCACATCAACAGGTTTCACATCTATAATTTACACTTTTCTAAGTCTAGTCAGGACATTGCAAATAGCACTGGAGAAAACTGAAAGGTTTCTTTCTTCCCCTTCTCACCCCACCCCCCCAGGTCCCTCATCTTTGTCAAGGACACAGGACAGGCAGTAAAAAGCCCTCTTTTTTCATCAGTCCTAATTTTCACCATTGAGTGGAGCCTCTCAGTAATATCCACACTCACATCCAGGCACTCCACACAAATCACTTGCCATTCACCCACGTTTTCTGTTCTCATTCAAACAAAATAAACAGCAGGTTTGTGACAGTGTGTGTGAGTGATCATGCACTATATAAATCACATTTATTTTTATTATAATACAAGTAGATTTATTTTTATTATATCAAACAGGCAACATATATAATATACAGTAATTAAAAAATTTCATAGTTTGTAAGTAGTTGCCACCACCATCATCATCAATCATCATTCATCAATCATCATCATCAATCATCATCATGATGAAACCAGACTAACCCCTGACTTCAATGTTCAAGCTGACATGTTTGCCACTTCTAAATTTTCAGCTGCGTATAATGGCGCAAGATAAAGGAGTACCACCACTGACATCGACTTGCGTTGTTACTGTGACTGTAGACCACAACTTACAGTCACCAGCCTTCCAATCTCAGGTCTACAGGGCAGCTGTGTCAGAGTGTGCTCCCTTTGGGCTGTCTGTTCTCTCAGTCCGAGCTACTGATGGTGACAAATTTGTAAGGTTCTTTTATCGCAGCCAATACAAAAGTATTTTCCAAAATTAGTACATATAATTTTTATCATCGTAATTAAATAAATATTTTTTTGGTTCACTTTTATGGAATAAAATATATCCTTGGTTTCTACTAGGTGATATATCTATATAAGTAAACCTGATTAAATTTTCATTCCAAGTGCCTCAGGTCTATTGATATGTAATATATATAAGCTAGAGTTAGCTTGTATATAAATTATGTCTCAAATGTAATAAGGTAAATTTTCTGGTTTATTATGTAATTATATGAATAAATAAATATTTTTACTAGATCCAAGGTGTTATTACACGGTCATACAGCTTCTCTTTACTGACACCCACTTGTATGAGTTCTGTTGCACACTCTGTAATGTACCAGTCTGGCTGGTTCTTCAGAATCCCTACAATCAAGTAATATAAATTGTGGCAGTTGGTTTTTCAGAGTGTCTGCAGTCAAGTGACATACACTGTACCAGTCTGGCTTGTTTTTCAAAGTCCCTACTATCAAGTGACATACACTGTGGCAATCTGGTTGGTTTTTCAGAGTCCCTACAATCAAGTGACATTCACTGTGGCAAACCAGTACTTTGCTGTGGAGACTCAAAGTGATGGTAGTGGTCTGATTTATCTGAAGGGAGACTTGCGTACAGACCCACAGAATCCAAGCGAGTACAGGGTATGTGTATGCAGGACAACAAATGTGTTCATTTCTCAAGCTTCAAGTTAAGGTCTCATCTGCTTACCACATAATTTCCAAGTATGCGAGCTCTCATAAATTACATTTGACACATTATGTTTGTAAGTTAGTGCAGAAAGAGAAAATTGAAACTAAATAAACCATTAAAGGAAGTAAGGATTGGTAATGTAATCTGCTATAGTTATGAACAGCAAGATCACAGTGTTAAACAGAATGTAGACTGCTAGGAACAGAAAGATGATCACAATAATAACATATAATCTGTTCAGAATAGCAAGATGGTATCAGTGTTAAACAACTTATTGTCTGTCACGAATAGCAGATCACAGTGTTAAACAACACACATCCTAACTATGAACTGTTGTCAACTTGCCTGCATCATAAGTTGCCGAGACTGGAAGTTATTGACTGTATGTATGCAGGTGCTAGTAGTTGCTACTGATGGTGGCAGAAGAACAGATAACACCACAGTCACAATCAGTGTTTCACGCAACATGGTGAACCCCACATTTGTTGATGTCACCAACAGCAACTACAACATCACCATTGACAACGATGTTTCTATCAGTACTCCTGTGTATAATGCACAGGCTACAGACTCAGTAAGAACAACTTCTTTTTCACTGTCCTGTTCATTCTCATGCTTGCCAAAAGATGTGTAGTGCTTCTAAATTCAGCATTTCTCTTTTTATGAAGTAGTATTTTACTTATTTCATATTATTCAATTTTTCCTTTCTCTTTCCTGTTATGAGAGGAGCACTAGACTGGGAAACAAAGGCTTTTAAAGGGAGTCAAGTAATACTGTAGTCACAGACTGATCACGCTGGGACATAGACTTTCAGAGGGAGATAAATAACACTGTACAATGACAGACTGATCATACTGAGACAAATCAGCCTTATAAAGGGAAGCAAATAACACTGTATAATGACAGGTTGATTCCACTGGGACATATCAGCCTTTTAGAGGGAGGCAAATAATACTGTACATGCAGAGGCAACTAGAAGCTGGTCATGAGATGGTGGGGGGAAGGGGATATCTCCTTGAGAGCAGTGTAATCCAGTACAGTCAGAGGCTAATCAGTATGGGGGGAGAGGGGATATATGAGCCTGTTAGGGACAACCAAGTAATCCTGACACTTTCCTAATACCTAATGCTATGAAATATGCTTAACTTTTATTACCGGAAATATTCTACAGGGCAACTTCTCTAAACTGACATTTACATTGCTTGGAGACACAACAGCTTTGCAAAACTTTGTCATGGACCCATCTACTGGGGTAATCTCACCATCACGCTCTCTGCTGGCGCAAGAAGGCAACTACCTGGTAAGTGAATTGTTGGGGAGGGAATTCATGGTGGAATGCAACCTTATATTTTCTGGAAGATTAATAAGTGGGGTACCATAGAAGAAAACCATCGCATGCATCTCAGGACTACACTTTTGAACACTCTTAAGTCTTTCAATTGTTCATAACCTCTAGTCACAGGCTCACATTTAGCTTGAAAAGGGACTTTCAGTTATAGCACCCACATAGAGTAAGCATTATATTGTGTTAATAATAGTTGTTTCTAGAGTCTAATACATTATTACAGTGAATTTTCTGTTTGCTTTTTTCACTTATAATGTTACTGTAACATCCATTGCAATGTGTATACTGCTGTCGCCCAGCTGGTAAGGCACGGTCCTGTTGTAGCTAGGCATACTCCCTGTCAAATATAGCATCAGTATGGCCATACTTCTATCATTACAACAGTTGTACTTTATCAATCATTACAACAGCTGGAAATGCAAGTGTGTGATGATGGCTGTCCCAACAAATGTGCCATCAAACTGTTGACTGTCAACGTCAATCGCAACCGTTTTTCTCCCGTGTTTGCTTCAAATTCCTATGCAGCTGTCATATCTGAGGAAGCTTCATTTGGTACTTCCATTCTTTCTGTTACGGCCTCTGATGCTGATGTTGTGGTAAGTAGTGCATTACGTACATGTTATCAATGATTCTGGTCAGAATTTTCCAGCATGAACTATATGTAAGACATAAGCTTGAATAAAACAGTAAATTGCTTTAGAGATGAAAAAAGTGATGTTCTATGCTACGTGGTGATTGTACTGACACATGGTTTTTTTAAGGAATAAAGAGAGAAGTATTTTGGCATACTCCAAAGTACAGGAAGCTTCATATTTATTTTCCAGACACAGCTTAAAAATATAATTGCCAGCTTATTTTTAATCACCTAATTTGCCTCACATATTTTATATGATATTAGAAAATCTCAATTTTATCTATAATGCATTAAATAAAAATAACCCACTTGTTCTTAGTCTGACCTAGTGCTGGTAGCTTGTCCGCTACCATAATTTGTGTATAGATGTGTCGAAGATGTTTATAAGACAGCACACGGAAACACTTAGTGCTGTTATTAAACTCTCAAGATGTTCAGTCAGGACTATTGACAATTTTAATACACAGTACTAGGAGACATAGGTAATTTGAGTTATGAAGATGTACAGATCCTGTATGACACAGTACTAGGAGACAGGTAATTTGGATTATAAAGATGTACAGATCCTGTATGACACTGTACTAAGAATGTCTGAGTTATGAAATGTAACAGATCCTGTATGACACTGTACAGGAGATATGGATAGTCTGAGTATGAAGATGTACAGATCCTGTATGACACTGTACTAGGAGATATGGATAGTTTGAGTTATGAAGATGTACAGATCCTGTATGACACTGTACTAGGAGATATGGATAGTCTGAGTTATGAAGATGTACAGATCCTGTATGACACTGTACTAGGAGATATGGATAGTCTGAGTTATGATGATGTACAGATCCTGTATGACACAGTACTAGGAGACATAGGTAATTTGAATTATAAAGATGTACAGATCCTGTATGACACAGTACTAGGAGATATGGATAGTCTGAGTTATGAAGATGTACAGATCCTGTATGACACTGTACTAGGAGATATGGATAGTCTGAGTATGAAGATGTACACGATGCCTGTATGAACTGTACTAGGAGATATGGATAGTCTGAGTTACTGATGATGTACAGATCCTGTATGACACAGTACTAGGAGACATAGGTAATTTGAATTATAAAGATGTACAGATCCTGTATGACACAGTACTAGGAGATATGGATAGTCTGAGTTATGAAGATGTACAGATCCTGTATGACACTGTACTAGGAGATATGGATAGTCTGAGTTATGAAGATGTACAGTCCTGTATGACACTGTACTAGGGATATGGATAGTCTGAGTTATGATGATGTAAAGATCCTGTATGCCACAGTACTAGGAGACATAGGTAATTTGAATTATAAAGATGTACAGATCCTGTATGACACAGTACTAGGAGATATGGATAGTCTGAGTTATGAAGATGTACAGATCTGTATGACACTGTACTAGGAGATATGGATGTCTGAGTTTATGAAGATGTACAGATCCTGTGAATGCACTGGTACTAGGAGATATGATTAGTCTGAGTTGTGAAGATGTACAGATCCTGTATGACACTGTACTAGGAGATATGGATAGTCTGAGTTGATGTACAGATCCTGTATGACACAGTATAGGAGACATAGTAATTTGATTATAAAGATGTACAGATCTGTATGCACTGTACTGACGATATGGATAGTCTGAGTTTTAGATGTACAGATCCTGTGACACTGTACTAGGAGCTATGGATAGTTTGAATATGAAGATGTACAGATCCTGTATGACTGTACTAGGAGATATGGATAGTTTTGAGTTATGAAGATGTACAGATCCTGTATGACACTGTACTAGGAGATATGGAAGTCTGAGTTTTGAAGATGTACAGATCCTGTATGACACTGTACTAGGAGATATGGATAGTTTGAGTTATGAAGATGTACAGATCCTGTATGACACTGTACTAGGAGACATCAATAATTTGAATTTATGAAGCTATACAAATCCTGTAAGACACTGTATTAGAAGACATGGATAATTTGAGTAATGAAGAGGCACAAATCCTGTAAGGGACTATACTAGGTGGATAATTTGAATTGTAAAGAAATACAGATCCTGTAAGACAGTGTACTAGAAGACATGGATAATTTGAGTTATGAAGATTTCCAAATCCTGTAAGCTAGAGTTCATTTGGGGTAAAGATCCTTTCTATGTATGTTATCCACAAGGCAATGCCATGAAACACTTAGTACTGTCACCTGTCCCTCTTAGTTATTATGATGTATGTGGTTTGTTTTTGTCAAGTTCTGTGAACCTGCCTTAATGGTGGTAAAAGATGCTATAGAAGCTAGCATTATTATTAATATGCTTTCTAGATGCTTAGGCTGGCCCTATTTTGTTTGAGAAATGCCTATATTTTAAGTTCATGCTAAATTTTGTCTTTTGGGGAAAGCAGACAGTTGAGGGGCTAGATCACTGTTGTTTGGGGCCAGAGACATGCAAACTTGCTGGGTCAGTAAAAGTGTGGCACAGATTCTTTCCTCATTTGACATCACAGTTGAGTGGCATACATTCAGGGAGTGGCTACATGAACCCTTGGAGAGTTGAAGAAGGAAAGGCATCAATAGAGAGAAGACACCCTCACAAAAGCTGACCCACATATAAGAGTGGTCTTTGATACCTCACTAGCAATGACTGAATGGCAACTCTAAAATAAGAGTGGTCTTTGACACCTCACTCACAATGACTGAAAGCTAACCTTAAGATTTCCACACAACCTCAGGGGTCAGTGCTTTACTATATATGTTAATGTAACACAAAGGGAACATGGGCTCCTACAGGATTATATTGATTCTTGTCATATGTTAAGTCATGTAGTTAAGTCCCATGGAACACAGCATTTTATCTCTTGAAAGCCTTAGAGTGCAGCATTTTAACCTTTAGAAAACTGTCAGAAAATAAGAGACTGTATACATCAGTGTATAAATTGTTATTGTTGACAGGCTATCTACAAAAAGGTGTCGTATGAACTTGTGGCACCTAACAATCTTTTTGATCTGAATTCTGTCACTGGTGCCATCACTGTCAAAGCTGACCTGACAAAGGCGACTCTCAACACCCAGTCTGTAAGTTCACTCAAGCAGCACATTTTTGCACGAATTTGTATTACTGGACTGCTTGCCGATGATTTTTTTCCAGTTAACTTCTAAAACAAAGCTGGTGTGTACAAAGACTCCGGCTTAGTCACATTGTATGCTTTGAGGAAAAGTGATATTCTTCTTGTTTTGTACTATTTAAAGAACAACTTTTATCCTTTTTTTGCGTATTTTAGGAAGTGTCAAAAATTGAACATTTTAGAGGTAAGCTATTATCAAGGTTAGCATGTAGTTTAGCATGTATGCTTCACAAGTGTGTCCCCAGTTTCCAGCAAATGTTTGTGTATGAAAGAGAGAGAGAAACAATGAGAATTCTTTATTAACAAGAGGTAAAATAAGCAAGAGAAAAAAGATAGGGAGAAAGAATCTGTTTGTAGATAATCACAGGGGTCAGATGTTGATGCACATATATAAAAGTCCCTATTAATTGAAATGTATTTTCAGTTTGATGTTTCTGCCATTGATGGTGGGGGACGACGCAGCACTGTCAATGCTCAGGTAGTGATTACCATCATCCGCAACAACTACGACCCTGTGTTCTCGGCCAGTAGCTGCAGCGCTAGTCTTGATCCTGGCACAAACACTGGCACACCAGTTGTGACAGTCTCTGCTTCCGACAGTGACCCTGATGTTCTTGGGAATACTAATGTGCCTGTAAGTTTCTTCCTGTTGCCTCACCTTACTGCTTAATCTTAATTTTTTTTTCTATCCATAAGCTATTCACTGCACACAGGGCACACATACAAACACACACACGCATACATGCACATGCACACACATACAAGGGATTCAGTCATAGGCTCTGGTTATAGTTATTGAATGGGTGTGCTCTCTCACAGTTAAAAACTTTTTTCAGTAATTGCTATAGCATTTGATTACAGGGGAACAGAATGTATCAAGGCTGAAAAGTCTTTATAAAAAAATTTTATCACATAAATTACAGCTACCACCTTAACTTGTAAAGAATGACATGTCATTTTCATAGCAGCACAATAAATCATACGACATGTACCAAAGTAATCTTTTAACTGAGCACACTTCCTGAATATCGCTGCCCACTAGGACTAATATAGTTTGTCATTGTAACATAGAGGGCATTTCATTACTGTTCATAGCAGTATCTACCATTTGTCACCATAAATACCAACAAACTATAGGACATGATACAGCACCCTATATATAAAGTCACACACCAGAAGTACTAACAAACTATAGGACATGACACAGCTCCCTATATACAACGTCGCACACCAGAAGTACTAACAAACTGTAGGGCATGATACAGCACCCTATATACAAAGTCACACACTAGAAGTACTAACAAACTGTAGGACATGACACAGCTCCCTATATACAACGTCACACACTAGAAGTACTAACAAACTGTAGGACATGACACAGCTCCCTATATACAACGTCGCACACCAGAAGTACTAACAAACTATAGGACATAATACAGCACTCTATATACAACGTCACACACCAGAAGTACTAACAAACTGTAGGACATGATACAGCTCCCTATATACAACGTCGCACACCAGAAGTACTAACAAACTGTAGGACATGATACAGCTCCCTATATACAACGTCGCACACCAGAAATCTAACAAACTAGGACATAATACAGCACTCTATATACAACGTCACACACCAGAAGTACTAACAAACTGTAGGACATGATACAGCTCCCTATATTCATACACCTATACTCTCATTCTTTGTTGTTGTTTTTTTCAGAGCTACTTTGGTTCAGCCAGTTTGAGCTACAGTCTGATAGGAGATGATGGCAACCAGAATAAATTTGCCATTGGCAGTAATGGTCAGATAACTCTTCAAATCAGTATTGCAAATGACAGTACTGAAACCTACAGGGTATGCAATGTTATTTTTTTCTCTTTCCTGCCAGCTATGTGTCTTAAGTTCAGACTGTGTAAGGCAAGGCTTCACTGATACAGATTATGTTTTTACTTGTAAATATGTTTAACTCCTTTTTTATCACCAAGTTTCACAGATTTATACACACTATTTTAATTTAATCTCTGCGGAGATATATTTCTATAACTAGGGATATGGGTGGGTAATGCATGTCAGGGAATGTGTTCTAGAGTGTCCTCTTGAGTTAATGTGTTCTAGAGTGAATATGTTCTTGAGTGTATGTGTTGTAGAGTGAGTGAGGATCTCTTCAAGGTGTGTATATGAATAATTATGTTGATGAGAGTGGTTCTGTTGTATGTGTATGGATAAAGTAAGGTTGTGTATGCATTCTTGGGCGAGTATAGGTCTCTTCTGGTTCGTGTTAAGAGATGGTGCCAACTACTGCAGGTCTTGTATGCATGCTTGAGAGTCTATTCTTGGTGCATATTTAAGTTAGAGATGGTGCCAACAACTTGAGGGTCTGTTCTAGGTTCGTGTTCAAGTTAGAGATGGTGCCAAGAACTACAGGTCCAACATCAAGGTATGCTCCATCAGTGTGACTCGTAATCAGAACAGCCCACAAGTCTTGGTGGCAGCACCTAGTACCACCATACTTGAAATCGTCAACACTGGCACTATTGTGCAAAATATAAGTTACACAGATGCTGACACTTCTGTAAGTAACATTTACTGCATTTCCTCTTTTTCCTATTATATTAAAGTCATAAAACATAAGTAAGATTGATGCAGATGTAATTTGTGTGATTGTTTTTTTCCATTATGATGTTAAGTGCATGAAAAGGGTGCCTGTTTTTTATTATTAAGTGTGCTAACTTTTTTTGTATGTGTGCTAATATTTTCATCCAAAAGACTAATAAGGATTGCTTATTATTTCATCTGTATACACAGAGTCCTAACAACCAGGTGACCTTCACACTGACAGGCCAGCCAGAGTGCATCAGCTATTTTGGCATTTTATCTAATGGTGGACTGTATGTTCGGCAAGATTTGGTACCAGATACACGCACTCAGTACATTGTGAGTAGATCTGCCAAGACTTTTTAAGACTTTTAAAGCTCATTTCATCTGAGACACCATTGTTTTTTAAAAACCAAATTTCAGTTTTTGTTAATACATTTTTTTAATATACTACACATTGTTATCTACTGGTTAAATATTTACCTTCATTCAACTGTAATACCAGCAGAGACAAATATACATAAACTAGTCAGTATTTGATGTTCAACCCATTATCTACACGTTACACATTTACCTGCACTTTTGTTAACTTTAATAACACTCAGACCAATGTAACAAAAGGCTTTATTTTTTTCATTGATGGGAAAATTCTTTTGCAGTGTAATATAATGGCCACTGATCTTGGATCTCCAGCAAGGAATTCTTCAAACACAGGAACTGTTACCATCAGCGTTGTTCGCAATCGAGCTCCTTCATTTGACAGATCATCATACACTGGCCAGATTAACAGAGATGCTACTGATGGTGCTGTCATTACATCATTTAACTGTCACTGATCCTGACACAAACATCGTAAGCTGTCCTCTGTTGTTAACACATAGCAATAGATTATAATCTTATTATGGCGACTGCTTGTTGGTTGCCTGCAGCAGTTGTTACTTTCACCACCTAACAGAGTACACGCCTGGAAAACTTTACACAAAGTCCTCAGCTGAGCTGCTGGCAGTGCTGCAATGTGTTTTACTCTCTCAAACTCTCTGATTAGTCTTTGTCTCTCTGACTTGTTTAACTGGCTGCATATCTTCCTTTTCTATAATCACTGGGAGGGTTCATGTGCCATGGGTCACAGCACATTGAGCGAATGCTCAAATCCCAAGATGAATTTTCTAGAATGGGTTTGCTTGCAACCTGCATTGTTCTGTATGGAGATATACTTGTAACCTGAGGCGCGACTGTACATCAATGTCAACAATACATTCTGTATGTCTTTATGTGGGAGAGGCTAGCTTAGAGGCCAGCTGATGGCTTATTGGTTGGCAGCACAGGTCAGTAGCACTGATTGATGTGCAAGTTAATGTTGTTTAGAGAAATGGAGCAGGCCGCAGGAGAAAGTGTTGTTGATAGGGATGTATGTTATGTGAGGACATACAGAAACATTACTGGCAGAAATATTATTGACTGTGATGCGTGTACAACAGATCATAGAAAGCATCAACAGAAATATTTAAAATGCAAGAGGTAGTGTTAACAATGATGTATGTATTATGCAACAGACATTCAGAAAATAATATGGAGCATGAACACACTAGGAGCATTATAGAGAGGATAACAGTGAACATACATCATCAAAAGGCATCTGGAGAGAAATTAATCATTGTAATTTTCATTCCTTCAAAAGATAGTTGCATACTGATGTTTTTTTTCTTGTGTTTGCCAGAATCCATTTGAAAGGTGTCTGTGTCAATCATTGCTGGAAATGAAAAGAACTTTTTCACAATTGGTGCTGATAGAACTACTGTCCAACTTCAGCATGCTGCAGATCTTGCTGCAGACAGTGGCACTTCCTACCCTGTAAGGATAAATCAGACTTGATTTACTAAGACGAACAAATCTGATTTTACTAAAATAATGAGACTGATAAATCTGGTTTCATAAATTGTAATTATTATGTTACCTATTCTAGTCAACATATTTCCCTTCTTTATTCTGTTGACATCTTAAAGTTGTCTCCTTGACTGCGTTGGCATGTGACAGTGACTAGTAGAAATCATTTTACCCACCAAATCTTCTGCATTTAAAATGTTACTAGCCTCTACTGATGACATTTCTGGAGGTCTGAAACATCTCTAGAGGTATTACCATCATTTCTTTTTCCTTTCTGATGGCGTTAACATGGAGTCTTGCTGTTACTATGTGCAGCTCATTCTGCAAGTAAAAGATGAAGGCCGCTCATCTAAAACAGGCACAGCAGCAGTCAGTGTTATAGTTGTACGCAATCTGTACAGCCCAGTCTGCAGCACTGCAAATCCAGATATTGTCATCAACTTTGACACATCACCAGGGAAAGACATTGGGTTTTTCAATGCCACAGATCAAGATCCAAATCAGGTATGTTTGCTGTGGGGGTTGGGAGCAAACAAATCTTAGCAGAGGAAGGGGGTAAAGGTTTCACTAAGAAAAATGGGATGCATCACTATCAGTGGACTCCTTTCATATTATTTATTAACACCTTGAACATGAAGTCTCAAGGTAAAACACAATTGTTTGTTTTTTGGTGTTTTATGCCATACCAGCAAAAGGTAAAACACAAATTTCGTAAAGTGTTCTTTACTGCATTTGCTATAATTTCATATGCCCCAGAAAATGGCTTGAAAACTCAGAATTTGGGGGTTGAAAGCCCATACTTTTTTTTCTCTACTTTTTCCTCTTTCTCCCAATATGGTGGGTCTTGATGTTTTAGAGGATGCAGGTGAATGTGTTAATGTATTGTAAATTTTTTGCCTGTGCACACCTTTTAGCAAATACTTTGCTGTCAATATAAATTGTTATACTGTATGTCATCAGATTTTCTTACTTTCCTTTTCTCCCTTTAGCTGGAAGATGTATATTGAGGTTGTAATTATTTTGGTTTTTTGTTAATAAATTTTTGTATATGTGTAAATGCAACCACATTTGAATTTATTTTTCTGTGAATGAAAAGTGTGATAATGATTGGACACATATTAGTGAATAAATGCATATAATACATTAAAGGTAAATAAAGGAACATGGTAAATAAATAAAATAGGATGAGTAGCAACACTAGGATTATTTTTTGTGGAGAGATATAAGCTATTTAAGTCTTTGTTTAAAATCATAATTCTTCTGATGTTGAATGTTAACATTGAAACACACGGGAGATGAGACAGAGTAGCACACAAACAATTGCAGTTATCACTGGACTTTGATCAGGTGCTGAAATTTACAGAAATATATTTATATTGTCTCTACCTATCAGAATCTGTGTATAAGTCGATCCATTGGTCTTAATGATTTATGGTGCTCTTATTGGCCTTGTTTTACAGACAGTACACTATGTGTTGACTGGAACCTCACAAGCAATGGAATATTGCTCTGTCGACTCAGCAGGAGTTATCAGACTGAAGAAAGCCATTGCTCCAAAGAGTGGACTCACCTTCCAGGTTTGACTACATATTCTTATCTTCATACTTAAGTGTCCAGTACGAGGGAATTTTACGCTTCTTAATGAAAGTAATAAATATGCAGATAGCTGCAACTGTCACGAGAGAAATTTATAGATACTATTTTGCCAGGTTATACATGAAAAACAATTGACAAAAACATATTATATAAGAGGGAGAGTTAATACTTTATAAATTTGCAACAATATGATACATAAATCATTGCCTGCACTAACCCCCTACAAACCCTTGCCCACCCAAACACTCTCTCTCCCATGCCACTCACTCCCCAACACACACACAGCCAGCCTACACACATAAACATGGGCTACAACCCTCTTTAACCTTGTCATTGACTGGGTAACGCGCCATACAACGGAAGATGAACCAAGGGGCATACGATGGACACTCTTCACGAACTTAGAAGACCTAGACTTTGCCGACGACCTGGCCCTGCTGTCATGCACCCACCGGCACATGCAAGAGAAGACGACTCGCCTGCACACTTTTGCGCAGCAGGTCGGACTGCACATCAGCCGGACAAAGACAGAAGTGATGACCCTGAACACCACCAATCCAACACCGATCAGCATAGAGGGAGAAGACCTGCCGATGGTTGAAAGCTTCACCTACTTGGGCAGCGTGGTCACGCAAGATGGAGGAGCAGGCCGTGACATCCAGAGCAGACTGAGCAAAGGCAGGGGCATCTTTTGTAGCCTACGAACATCTGGAAGTCGACACAGTACAGCATCAATACCAAGCTGAGACTTTACCAGAGTCTGGTCATGTCACTCTACTGTATGGCTCGGAGTGCTGGCGAATGACTGACAGCGACCTCAACAAACTGTCAGTCTTCCACACCAAAGCCTGCGAAGAATCCTGGGCATCTTCTGGCCAAGGACAATCTCCAACGAAGAACTACTTGCCAGTGTGGGCAGGAGAGTATGGCCACCATCCTGTTGAAGAAGCGATGGCGCTGGATTGGTCACATCCTCGAGGCGGGAGCAACTCATCATAAAAACTGCCTTACACTGGACGCCAGAAGGAAAACGCAAGCGAGGTCGGCCAAGATCACCTGGCGCCGAACTGTGAGGCAGACATGAAGACCCTAAACCTCAGCTGGGGTACTGTGGGGAGTCTAGCCCAGGACAGGCAAAAGTGGAGGACCTTTGTCACTGCCCTACGTGCCGACCGGCATAACGGGCAATAATAATAAATAATAACAACCCTAGCATGGTATGAAAGTGCTGTTGGTAATTACGAGCTTTGTACTGATTATTTCAATGATTTATTCACTTTTTATCACCTGACCCACTTTATATGGTACAGAAAGCATCTATATGGAGTAACCTGACAAACTTTTTACTTCAGATCATTGTCACTGCTGTTGATGATGGCTTCCCCAGCAAATCCACATCTTGCTCCAAGAGAATTGCTATCAACTATGACTCTGCAGACCTGATTTTCACCGTGGCTGGTATGACAGTAACATTCAGTGAAAACAACCAACCTGCTCCTGTCACAGATGTAGACACACAACCAAACGTGAGTCTCACTCCATTTTATTTTTCTGAAAATAACAGGGACTTGTTTCTGTATCCCTATATGGCTGTATGTTCTGTACAGTATCATGTGACTTGCACCATCTGTAAAGCTAGCCATAGTCCTTCACATTTTAAGTCATTTGTAAAATTATCTACTGCAGCACATCATTGGAGTAAATAATGAAATTTTTCTAGTAGCTGCAGCCACTCTTCATTAAAACAAGTAACACCATCAGTAAAGCTAGCCCAGGTGTCAGTCACATCATACACAGAATGGCAACGTTCTATACACTCCTCATCATTTATTAAAATTGCCCATTTCACAGACTATGTACTTCACACACCTATTGTCCTGATTAGTTAAAGTATCATCTATCATTGAAAGTATCATCCATCGATCATCTTTGAGGGTTTTACTGCTGTGTAATTTCATCCTCATCATTGCCCATCTTCCGGCTCCTTTGTCTACTGCACTAGTTCTTGCATCAAGTGCAGAGTCCATACTATTAAATGAGTATGATTCTACACTATATCATTGCATATTTATTATTATTAAAAACACAATCTATATGTCATGAGATGACTCTAAGGATAGTTACCTTTGTTTCTGATATGAGGTCACACAATGTATCTGCCATGAAAATCCCTTGTGGTGGCTGCTTGTGTACCTGATATGACATAAGCTTTTGTCTGACATGGCATGGCCTATATGATAGGGAAAAATAAAGGTCAGCAATTATTTGGCATGATTTTGATGTTGTTTAGGACAATGTGGCATTCACTCTGACTGGCCAGCCCAGTGATCAAGATTGGTTCAGTATTAATAGCAGCTCAGGACAGATATATGTGGCAAAGGACGTGCGACAAGATCCTCTGAAGAGAACACAGTATCTAGTGAGTAACTGTGCCAAAATATGGATTTGTATAGAAATCTTTAAAAACACCACATTGACTATATGTCCTTGTGCTAACATTCAAATAGCTGTAATCTGTCTTCATGTGTGAAAAAGCACGTCTTCTGAAATTAGGTCATTGCCACTGTTCCGCATTTGTTCCTGTTTTGTAACCAGCATGTTTTCTGGATGAGCTTACAGAATAAACTTTTTGAAGCACACCCTATTATAAGTTGTTAAAAGCAATATAAGCTTTGAAGCAAATGCTGTTATCATTCCCTCTGCTTTTTCTTTGCCCTGTCTCTTAGCTGTTAGGTTAGTATTAGTTACATTATTTTACTTGCTATATTTTGTGGAATAATTAAAACAATAATGTCCACTTAAATTTTTCGTATCTAAATTTTGGAATGCTTACAAAAAATTAGAATAATCATTAATTATATGGCTCAACAAATGAAGTATTTCATTTGCAAAGCATTACCTTGACATCTACCACTGTGTTTCTGTCATAATCCCTGTTGCACTGAGTGTCTGTTAAGAGTCATTGTACAAGGGATATCAGATATCTGTATCCTTCGACTGTAAGCCTACTCCTAAACTGCATAGCTTTTCTGCAGCTTGTTGTGCAAGCTGTTCGTCAAATGGAAGTCACACGGCAGTCTGCAAGTGCAACAGTCACGGTCAATGTCAATCGCAACCTAAACGCTCCAGTCTTCATGGGAAACTATGAAAGGACATTGGATGAGAATTCTCTGTTGGGTACCAGTGTGGTGCAGCTGATGGCTAATGACAGTGATGTTAATGTGAGTTCTTTGTTTTTGTTTACCTCTTGTAATTTGCTTCTGTTTCTGATCTGTGGTTTTGAGAACAGTACAAGGGTGTGTGTGTGTATACGCGCGCGCTTTATGCTCATCCTTCTGTCTTTGCTGTCCTGCGCCAACAATATATTCCTGTTGTTATATAACGTTTGTGCCTTCCTCTATCAGCATGGTCCTGTTGTTTTATTGATTTATAATGTTGTCAGTCTCTCTCCCATCAGTTTTGAAAGCAAACACTGAACTACAGTTCAGTATAGTGAATGCATGATGTATGTCACAACTGCATGGTCTGACATATTTATGTCATAACTGCACGTGTGACATGCATGCCCTTTCACGCCACCCAAACACAAACAAATGATTTTGTCAGGGATTTCCCACCCATCACAGCACACAAGTGAAACAAATCATAGTCATACAGCAGCTTTACATTCTCATAGTCACTGTGGCATAGTGGCATATACATAAAGCCCAAAATATCAATCTCAATACAGGGAACAATCTGTTCATGAATAGTCAAGCCTCAAGGCAATGTCTGTTAACTCAGGTAACCTCATGACATTTTATGTTTATGTCACAATTACAAGGTATGACATACATGCTCTTTGGCTAGTTAAAGACTATTTTAGAGGATGGTGTGCTCGCTGCTACCGCCATTTTTCCATCTGCCGGCAAGGGAAGCGGTCGACACAGACCATCACGATTTTCACACTAGAACCCTAGTCAAGGAAACATAGACCCACTGGCTTGTGAGAAATCTTGGGAAAGATAGAAGCTAAGGGAGTAAAACCCTACAGAAAATCCTGACGCTAACACAGCATCAGCAGGCAAAAACTTTCCAAAAGCACCAGCCAGGGTCCAGTGCCTACGTGTTTGACCTTTCTGACCTCTGGCTGTGATTCACTTGGAGAAGAGTTGGGCGCTACCAACTGTATAAAGTTTAATGTTAGGACCATGGATATATGCGGCATAACTTTAGTACACCATTAACATCATTGCCAGCTGTCAACGCCAAACAGTGCGAGAGAGAGAATGAGTGACAGTTCGGGTACTGGGATGTTGAAAGTTACATTTCTCGTGCTAAAGTAGTTTTTACAAAATCGGAATATGTGGGGAGGTGTAAACAAATTACTTTGACTGTGGTTTTTACTTTGTTTATACCTCATTGCTTGTATATTTGTCACAACAGGACAAAATCACATATCGCTATGTGTCTCCTGATAATTTCACGGACTATTTTTACCTTGGACCATCCAGTGGTCTCATTTCCCTGCGAAAAGCACTCACTTCTATTGGTGTTGATCGTACCACCGTAAGTTGAGAGATTTTGTTTTCGTTTTTGGTGACTGGGGCTGAGGGCAATAAAGTTTACTTCTTTTTCACATCTTGAACTGTAGTCAGCTTATGGCCACAGTTAGATGTTAGCTTGTGGCCATGGTTAGAAAGGTAGCTTGTGGCCATGGTTAGGATGTTAGCTTATGGCCATAGTTAGGATGTTAGTTTATGGCCATCGTTAGGATGTTAGTTTGTGGCCATGGTTAGGGTTAGCTTGTAGCCGTAGTTAGAATGTTAGCTTGTAGCTATGGTTAGGGTTAGCTTGTGGCTGTAGTTAGAATGTTAGCTTGTGGCCAATGGGAAAACCAAGGGAAGCTTGATGTCTCTATAGTTATCAAGCAAGTGTCCAGACCCCACCAGGGGAAACATGTACCTCACAGATTCATTTATGAAGTGATGGCAAAGATGCCCTGGGGGTAAAAAGTAACAGATATACCTTGGGGATGGAGGAAGGAAGAAGAGTCCCACAAGTGAGACAGTTTTGATGGGGAAAGGCAGGCAAGGAAAATATAGCATGATATCAATGAATGAAGCCTGTCCTCTGTGGCTTAAAGAGAAGTATATTTAAGGGGCAAGTAATTAGTTTCATAATTTAGTATTAAGATGGGATTGTTTTAGGAAAGAATATATTGATTTCATGGTTGAAAGTTGTTGAAAGAAGGTTTTTAGAGATGGGGCAGCCAATCCGTATAATGGTTGTTTTGTAAACAAGATCAAGAGAAATTAATGTTTTCAGATAATGCATCTTATCTTTGCTATTAAAATGCCATTATATTTGTGCTTGTTTAGTTTGTGGTGGCAGCTGATGATAATGCAGCTGTCAACCCAAAGTCAGCAAGTGCCACTGTGATTATCAACATCACTCGGGACAAGCAGCCTCCAAATTTTGTAGCAGATCCCTATGTGACAACAGTGACCTATGACATTCCTGTTGGGACATCTATCTATCAGGCTACAGCTACTGATCCTGACCTGATTGTAAGTACACATGCAGACAAAGGTAATGGGAAAGTCTCTTTTATTCCCAGTCAAATCTCAGGAACCACTGCTTCAGTAAACTTTGGCATCACTAAATAAGGATTTGCTAATATAAGTACATCTACCTACTGTTGAATATGTGTAGCCATGCATGTCGCTGAAATATGCAGCTTGTATCTATATAGAGTTTATATTTACACTTGCATTACATTTAGCCTGTGTTCTGTTACTGTCAGTAGACCAAGTTGTACATGTGAATGGCCAGCTGTAAAGTGAAAATTGTGGATTGGAGGGTGTTTAAACATAATGCATGCCACTAAACTGCACTTTTATTTTTATAGACTTCAAGTTTGTTTTCGTATTTTCCTATGAAAACTGCTGACACAAAATTGAAATGTCCCAAATGTCCCAGAAAACTGATTTGCTGACATACGCATGTTTTTGTGCCAGGGCCCACTGGTCTTTGAAACTGGCTGTGGCTACCAGGCTGCACCATTTTACTTCAACATCCATTCTAATGGAACCGTGTTCCTCCAGAACCCTCTCATCTCAGACTCGGCCATCTCCTATGTGGTATGTGCTTCATTCTTACTCCTCTGAGCCTGCGAATGTTGCTTGCTGATGACTTACAACTGACTCATACCGCACATATACATGAATAAGACACTGATCATGTATCAAGTTCCCTGAACTTTGTCTCACTTCTGACAAAAATTGCATTACTAAATTTCTGAAAGCAAAATTTATACTGTTTTTTCCCCACCATGCAAGAAAATTGAAAACTCCTGTATGGAGAAAAATAATGAAAAGCTTGGCTACTTTGGGATAAAACTTCATTGCTTTTTCAATTAACAGTTGCAAAAAGCGAAAACACGAATAAATATGTATGATTAAATGATTCTTGCTTGTAATTCATTCCTCGCCCTCACACACTTTCTCATTCACCCATGCCTGCATGTGCACATGCACACACAAACTTGTTGATAGTGTAATGAAAATGTACACAATGATCATATTGTGCCTGCCTAAACGTTTAAGTCTAAAAAAACTGTTCTTTTATAGAACTTGTATGTAGAAATGTTTTAAATTTTGACTGATAAATTCTAGTTTACTTAACATAGTTATCGATTAGAAATGTAAAGTTTGCTGATCAGAAAAATATTTACTCTCACACAACAATGAAATTACTATTAACTTGTTAATTGAGAAATATTTTTCTAATAGAAAAGAAAGTTACTCATGGGGTTGTTATAGACATGCTCATGTAATAATAATGATTTGTTGTTGATTTTCAGCTGTGCTTGTCAGTGTATGATCGTGCACGCCCAAACAGCCGTGATTTCACCAACATTACCATCAGTGTGGACCGCAACCCTAATGCATGCAAATTTACCACACTGAATTACAATGCAACTTTTCTTGAGACTGAGCTGAGTGGTGCATCAGTCTTTACAGCACAGGCTGCTGATGCTGACCTAAGGGTATTGATAATTTATTTTTGTCTGAGAATCATTTGTGTATGTCAACTGGAATTTATTGATATACCTAAGCCTGTGTCAAGGAAGAAGTAAATAGTAACCATCATCATTATCATCATCATTACCAACATCGTTACCATCATCACCATCGCTGTCATTGTTACCAACATGATCATACTTCTATAAACTAGAGTTTAGTTAGTTTATTCCTTGTTACTCCTCAAGGAGCATAGGGCCGCAACAACACCTCACCAGCAGACCCTGTTTCGGGCAGCCCCCTTCAGTTGGGCCAGTGTGGTTCCAATGTCATTTGCCTCTCCTTCTACTGTTATTGTCCAGGTCTGCTTTGGTCTCCCAACTCTCCTCTTCCCCTGAGAGTTCCAGTCAAGTGCCTGCCTGGCAATGGTGTCAGCTGGTTGTGTCAGGGCGTGTCCTATCCAGCCCCATTTGTGCTTTGGGATGTCTTGGCTAGTGGCATTCTGGTTGGTTCTTTTCCGCAGGCTGCTGTTGGAGATCTTTTCAGGCCATCTTATTCCCAGAATATGGCATAGGCATCGGTTGATAAAGGTTGAGCTTGTTGTTGATGGTGTTTGTCACTCTCCAGGTTCCAGAACCCTACAGTACGACTGCCTTCACATTGGTGTTGAAGATGCTGTCTTACTTCGGAAGGACAATGCTCGGGAGTTCCAGATGGGGTGTAGGCTTTTGAAAGCATGCCTGGTCTTGTTGATGCGGATTTTGATGTCATCGTCTGCTCCACCGTCCTTGTTGACAATGCTCCCCAGATAAGTGAAGCGGTCTGTTTCCAGGATGTTCTATCCTTGAAGTTGGATTGGGAGTTACTGATTCTCATCACTTCGGTCTTCTTTCTGTTGACCTTTAAGCCCTCTGTTAGCTTATTCAGTTTGGTTTGTGCATGCTGCTGCTGATGAGATAGGAGGCTAATGTCATCTGCAAAGTCCAGGTCCTCTAGCTGTTTGGTGAAGGTCCACTGGATACCAGTGTTGTTGTCTTGGGTTGTCTTGCGCATAATCCACTCTATGACCATCAGGAAGATTGTTGGTGATAATATTCAACCCTGTCTTACGCCGGTCTTCATTACAAAAGGTTTAGTGAGTTTGCCATTGTGAATAACTTGGCAGGACGAATCTTTGTGTAACAGGGTTAGATGCGGTTCTCTTCCCCAATCTTTCCACAACAACAAAACACAACACTCTCGTGGGTTCTGGATCATTTTACTCCAACGCCAGTCAATGGTTCTGGCAATGGCGAAACTCTACACTAGCACTCTCGGTGGAATCTGCTCCCACCTCTCCGCTGTCTCCTCACGAACTGACCACTGCCCTCTTCACCCGACCTTCACGCTCCACCTCCCACAAACACACCCGCAAACCTTCATCCTGTCACTAGTCGACTCCCTCCCGCTCTCCTTCGATCACGGGATTGTCAGTGATTACCCCCCATCGCCAGCCTGTACCTTCCCTGTGTGTGTGTATGTGCGTGCTATGCTCCATCCTACTTACATGCTGTGTCCCATACTACCATATTTATTCAATCCCTAAATAATGTTTATGAGCTTAGGTGGAATGCCACAGTGGATCATCAGCCTCCAGATGACATCCCTGTCTACACTGTTGAATGCCTTCTCAAAGTCCACAAAAGCTATATAGAGGCTGTAAACTAGAGTATTAGTAAAATTAATTTGCCATGACAATCTTGTAAGAGAGACTTTCAGCTATATATAACATGTTTGAGAAAATGTTTTCATGGGAATATTTTTCTATTTGTTGAGAATCATGTAGAATGATATAAGCTTGGGCAGCATTAATTACATAAGCAATTTTTGAAGACTTAATTGTTTTGAACTAAGATTGTTATCTGTAATAACTGTCCTTAAAATATATAGAGTAGATCTTGTTTTTCCTAGTGTCACTCCAAAGAACAGAAGATTATATTAAGCGAGAAGATTCAGAATAAAATGTCTGTTGAAGTTTGTGACTCATGTTCTTTTTTCTGCAGCAAACACTGCGCTACAGTATTGTGAGTGCCAATCCTCCAGGTTGTGATGTTTACTTCTATCTGAATGAATACACAGGCTCAGTCATGCCTGCACGATCTCTTCTAAATTCTGGCTTTGACATTTGCAGGGTGAGTAAGAGGCTTTGAACTACAATGAAACTTGTCTTGCTTTCAGAATAATGTTGCTTGTAGAGCTGTGTTATTTTAAAACACCCTGTCACCAGTGACTACACAAACATTACCCCAATTCACCCATATTTATCTTGAAGTGATTTTTTTTTTTTGAAGTGCTGTTCTTATACATTGTTTAAAAATGTGCAACTCTTTGTTTTATGCTGAGGCAGTAAGATATTTCATGTTTCACCAATTGATGATCTAAATATGCTTACTAGCTCAAAAGATATCTTTCCACCAGTAATCTTTGTTCATATAAATGGACTTTTCTGCAGCTGACATTTTCGGCAATGGATAGTGGCACCCCACCTAAGAGCTGTACCAACCAGGCTATTGGCACCATCAACATAGTCCGCAATAAGTTTCCTCCTGTTATTCAGCCGTCACAATATGCCACATACATTAATGAGGCTCTTGCTGATGGAAGTTTGGTCTTTGACCTCAATGCTACAGATCAAGATAGCACTGTAAGTGTGATGCTATAAAATTTAATTATCTTCTGTTTGCTTTTGCACATCCAGATTGTTTAAGAGTAATTCACTGGATTTTTACTTAAAGAAATGATTACATTGGTTTTGAAGTCTACAATTTTTTTTAAAAATTAGCTTGTTTCTGAAATTTATCTTATTTTTGTATTGAGTTTTTGTGAATTCTATTTGATGACTGAGCTTGTTTTCTGATTCCTCTTTGCGTTTTCTTTCTTTGTCTTTTATTAATCATCCTTCATTAATTCATCCTTCATATGTTGTCCATGTCTCGTTCTTGTCTCAAGCACTGAGAGCTTACTCTTTACGAGCTTGAGTAATTCACTTTATGAATCATGTCTCACTTGATATTACTGACAGTATTTGTGATTTCAGAGATATTTCATACAATATCTCTCTAGCATATTAAGGTTATTATAAAGGGAGTGTATTTAAAAATCAGCATTCATAGGCAGACAGATATCACACCTTTTTCTTGCAGCGGCCAGCTTAATAGAAAGCTACCAGTCAGCAGCCAGATATCTTCCTCTGTTAATATAAAGCTACCCAGCAGCCAGAATACTTTTTCTTATCAAGCATTTAGTTGTTGATTGCTTTGTGGTGTCTCAAGTTCAGATCTTTCAAGCTGCGCTAATACGTTCTTGGAGAATCAAATCGAGAGCCAATGCCAGGACATAGAGAATGGGAGAAAAGGACCTACCAACTTCTAAAGACCCTCACTAAGACACAGCAGCATAAAACCTCAGTCATAAAAGACAGCAGTGGCCACCTTGTCACAGAAAGCAATGCTGTCACAAACCTGCTGTTATTTTTTTTTTAGCCAGGAAGGGGACAGGAAACGTAGCTGGGGGGAGGAGGGAAAGACAATGATTTGTGATTTGTCGGCATGCCGCGCCTTTTGATCAACTAGTGTTGATAGACTGGTTTTGTAGAGAAGAAAGGAAAGAGTACTGGGTGTTTGGAATCTCTGGCTGTGACTGAGCTTTTTTCCTTGGCGGGAGCGGGGAAAGTGGAGTCTCCTTGGTGTTCTCGGTGTGTCCTGAGCCGACAAGTTGTTGTAACAAGTCCTGAACAGATTTGATGTTGTAGTCCTGACTGGCCTGTGTACAAATCCTGACCAGATTTGTATCGAGGGAATTAGTGTAACATTGAAGCTGTTGAGGTTTTCTCTTTTATTCATCATTATCCGCCTGGGGTTCGTCAACTAAAGCTGGATTACCACTACCTTCAGGAAGGGTGTCGGTACCTGTAGAGACTATCACGCTATTTCAACTGGAGACTTTGTGGGGAACTCCATCATCAGAAAGAACATTGAATATTTTGAGACAGTGGAAGAAACTGTGCTTAGATTGTGGGTTAAGAAATTAGATTTGCTTTGTGTTTTCTTTTTTCTTCAAATTATATTGTTTTATTTAAAATTGAAATTGTTGTTGTTTTTCTTTATCTTCTTCATCTGAAAGGCACTGTAGAGTGCAGGTGACAAATGTTGTACTCAACCGATGGACTGAGTACTGCAAGGACTTGTACAACTTCCAGCTGAAGACCGATGCCAGCATCCTCTGAAACAACCAGCAGACCTACTAGTCCTACGTGAAGAGATTGAAAAAGAGCTGTACATAGTCTGAAGGGAGGAAGGTTGCTAGGTAAGCTAGGGAAGAAACAGCAAAGGTCCTGACTGTTCTGTGCTAAAGAGTCTGGGAATGTAAGGAATGGCCTAAGGAATGGACGCAGTCACTAATCATATCCCTTCCAAAAAAAAGATAACAGCAAACAGTGCCAGAACTACAGAACTTCATTGACTTTAAAAGGGCATTTGAGAGAGTCTGGCACAAGGGCCTATGGCATGTGATGTGAAAACTCTACATCGAAGAAAGCCTCCTTCAAGTCAATGAAGTGTTGTACAATAGCTCAGCGAGTACAATACTGCTGAACAACCAAATAGGAGATTACTTTTGAATCAAAGTAGGCGTACATCAAGAATGCCCCCTATCACTGGTAGCATCTTTTTGCTGGAATATCTCCATAACCATCATACTTCCATCTCAATTAGTGGAAGACCAATCTCTACCTTTGCAGACGACAAAGACCTGTTAGCATGCACTAACAAAGAACAGCAAGACCTCACCATTAGACTGACAGACAGTTCAAATGCATATGAAATTGAGACCAACACTGAAAAGAGCAAAGTTATGGTCAATGGCTGAGATCTCTATGAACGGGGATACAGCTCCAAGAGGTCAGCAGCTTCAAGTACTTGGGATCCACCCTCTCCAAGGATGGCAGCTCCACTCCAGATATTCACATCAGGATCGTAACAGCAACAGCAACAGCAATGGGTAGACTAGATAGGATCTGGCATAGCCATAAGATAAGGTTCACTACCAAGTACAAGCTGTACAAATCCCTGGTAGTGTCCATCCTGCTCTACAGATGTGACGTGGACTCTGCTCGCCGACAAGGAAAGGAGAATCCAGGCTTTTGAGAACAAGTGTCTAAGGAGGCTGCTCCAGATCTCATACAAAAAACATAAAACCAATGACTTTGTAGGAAACAAGATGGCTACACTCATAGGACACCAGGAAGCTCTACTTTCAACAGTCAAGTGACGTAAGCTGGTCTTCTTTGGTCACATGACCCGGCACGACACATTGTGGCCAACACCGTGGTGGTCAAAGGAAGAACTGATTTACGAAGGTCAAAACCAGACTGGTTGTCCTGTACAGGACCTGGTGACTATCACCCACAAAAGGCAAGATTTTGGCCCTGTCAGCTGCCATGTTTGTCAACATGCTCCCCCTAGTGGTAGGTGGCGGTCAAGTGACGACTGACTAAATATACTCTTCATGTGCTGATTGTTCACAGTTCATATTGCCATACCTTTTTTTTGCTGTTACTTTTTTCAGGCAGCACTTCTGGTCTGTGATTTGCATCTTCAGACTTTGTAACTGATCTCTTTACTGGTAACAACTTGTCTGCTGTCTCATTGTCTTTTGCAGGATCCCAGTAGCCCTTTTGCAAGCATCACTTATAGCTTGATAGGTGATGACAACATTGGATCCTACTTCCAAGTGGAATCTAGTACTGGCATCATTCGCAAAACTCAGAGTCTCACTGGCCCTGATAGTAAGGATGTGTACATTGTGAGTACTGTTATAACATCTTATATATCATTATGTCATAGATTATGTTTCATCATGCATGTAGAAACATTCCTTCAGTTCTGCATAAGTGTTAATGTTTATTTATGCACAATCTGTCATGTCCTTTCTTTTAGGAAAAAATTCAAACATCTTTGCAGCTTGTTTTTTCAGTCTTGCTTAGCATAGATGTTATTAGAGAAGTCTCCAATAGCTTGGATATTATCACCAATATTGACAAACTGCTTTGCCAATATCCAGGCGAGAGTAGCTGCCCAGGATAGTGGTACACCACCCAAGTCAGCAGTTGCAACAGTGACAATCAACATTCCTGCGCAATCTAAATGCCCCGAAATATAATGTCCAGTCGATTGAGCGGACAGTGTATGAAGATGATCCTGTCAGCACCATCATTGCCACTGTCACTGCTACAGATGCAGATCGAGCAGTAAGCTTCTTAGCCATAGATACCGATGTACTAAATCATGTCTGCTCAAAATGTCATGGCACAAAACAACTATTTACTTACAATCATGTGTAAAGCACCACTCTCATGCAGTATAAGGAGGCTGCTGTGTTTTTGTCAAGTGACATTAAATTCATCCAGTGAGAAAGTCAACTTTCAGTCTCATAAGTGAATTCATCAGAATGCTGTCATGCTGGATTTGAAGGCTATGTTGTAAATTTTCAAACAGAAACACAGTGCTGAAAGTTAAATGAACTGCAGAATATTGATGTAAAGGAGGATAAGGTTACTACAATTTCAGTGTGGTAACTGTGTGCATTCTTATGGTAGTTGTTGTGTTGTTGTGAAAAACGTTGCCAGGCCAGCAATCTCTGTGATTAAAAAAAATATAATAATACCATTATAAAACTGAATAAACCTCATGTGTCATTGTGTTTTAGACAGTATTGTAAGTAAACAATTAAACGAGTCCTTAGTAATCCAAAAGTTAAATAGGATATGATTCATGTCAGTATCTATCATTTAAGCTCGTTGATAGCTTACTTGCCTTTCACTTTAATGTCACCTGATCCTCAAATATTTCTAGTGCTGTGAGCCCCATAATCCCACAGGCAAGAGGGAAAACCTTGCATGATTAAACATTGTAGCTTTCTGTCATACTAACTGGCAAGTCTCAAAGAGAGAAAACAGTAAAAACATGTTTATTTCAGGGTCCGCAGAGCACGCTGTCTTTCCTCCTTTCTGGACAGTCTAGTTACTTCCGCCTGCAGCCAGCAGTTTATATACAGCAAGGTGTCTACAGTGTTGCCCTGACATACAATCAGCCTCTTTATGTGGATCCAAATCGTACAAGCCCCTACAGGGTCAGTCCTTATTTTGACATATTGTAGCTGGTGATGTAGATATTTTACTGTTGTAGGACCTTTGGTTACTGTAGGTCACTTGTCTGGACAGTATCCATACCTCATTACATAACATGGCATGTAAATTACAGCTAGGGTCTTTTTGAAACCTGCTATCCCAAAGAACATATGTTGTCAGTATGTACTATGCAGGCTATTTACTATAGTAATAATACTTAAATAGCACATTTTACTGTTTGGCAGGGAGTGTGGCATGCATGAACATAAGAGCAACATTAGGGGTTTATATACTACAAATGTAAACTTGCAGATTGAAAACTATCTAAAGTTCTAAACAATACAGTACAGTGAGGAAATGAGTTTGATGTCATGATTACAATGCAATGATTGCTGTATATCTTTTATATCATGATTAATAAATAAAGTGATAAAGTGATGACATTTCAGTGATTGCAGTACGGTACAGTCATTACAGTACAGCGATAATAGTGTAAGTCCTCCTTTCTGCAGTCATTTTAGCTGCTTCATCAGCTTTATCTTATCATTTCTAAATGTTGCCTGCAGTTCAACTTAACAGTGCAAGATGCAGGCAGTTCCCAGCTCAGCTCCTCAATCCCAGTCACCATCTATGTCATCCGCAACCTACAGGACCCTGTGTTTTCACAGACATTGTACACAGCATCCTTATCATATCTTGCCAAAGTTGGTGACATCTTAACTACAGTGACCGCAACTGATGCTGATACTGATGTGAGAACTTTAACAATTTCCGATTGTAATGTTTCTTTCAGACAATGTGAAAATTTTAGTCACAAAAAAGCTGATGCCACGATAAGCACAATCTCTCTCTTCATCACACTTTTTCTTCAACACAAAGGTTAGGACCCACCTACCTACTGCCTAGGGAACTTTTGACTTCTGGCTGTTTTTAAAGTAAAGGAAGTAAATCTTTGTTGTTGTTTGTCCAAAGGTTAAAGTTCTTTGACTGTTGCAGAGAAAGTACAACACCAGCAGCTTGCGCTACAGCATCATTCAGCGTTCTGCAACTCCATACTTTACCATTAACGAGATAACTGGACAGATCACCTTGGCACAGCAAGTTACAAATGATACTGCTACGTCCTACACGGTATTTCACATTTTCTTTCATTCATTGCAGCAGTAGGACATTGAGTTGAAGGGGTTTATTAGTACTTTGTGGGAACTCAAATCTCAGGACCCACAAATTCTTTGGAATTGAAAATACATTTTGGTCAGTATTGTGTTACCCATCTAAGTTTTGGCATTTCTGCTACTTGTCTGTAATCTTTGATGTTTGAACTGTTAGTTGTGCTCTCTTGTCTGTACTGTTGTTAAGACTGATAGGAAAATGAGATCAGTAAATGTTCCACAACCATCTCTCATTTATTCAGTACTAATTCAGAACCATGTAAATGCAGAAACAGCTGGATGTCTCTCTTCTCAGTGTTCGTTAATATTTTACAGTTTCATCAAATATGTATGATAATAGAACATATCTGCTCAACACAACCAGGAAACTCGGACCTCTAGAGTGTTGAATTCTATACATGTGAAAGACTGCCAGTTATTGCTTGTTGCTCACTATAACGTATTTATGAGAATATCTGTGGGATTTTTTTTAAGGAGTTGTGTTTGTTCAGTTCACTTTTCAAAATAATGTTTTAGTGATATTGACATTAGGGATGCTAACGGTTATAGTGATGCATCGATATAGCAATACTGAGTGCTGTATGCATTCCAGTGATTGAGTGCCACTACTGAAAAATGATGGCAATATACCAAGCTCATGCATTTTTAACACATGCAATTTTTTATCATATCTCTTTAACAGATCACTGTGCAAGCAAAAGATGGGGGCACACCATCTCGCGAAGCTTTTGCCTTGGTTTACTTTGGTGTCGAGCGCAACTTGAACACTCCTCGTATCCTGATTGTTAACAGTACTGTGACAGTCTTAGAGACTGACCCAGCCCAAGTCTTGTACCAGTTCACTGCTGTTGATGATGACTTGCAGGTTAGTGTACATGTGCATGTGTTTCATGTGAGACTTGCAACTCTGCAGTTGCTTTCAAACAAGATCGAAAACACTAATAAAAATATGAATTTAAAAGCTAAAAAATAAATCTGAAAAATATTCAACAACCCAAATTATTAACCTTTTCACAGACATATATTGAGACACATTAAGCTGTCCCCCTCACACACCCAGGCACATCACTTGCAGAATCCCAGCTTTTCCCTTTTCTTTCCATCCAAATGACTTAAAAAAAAATTAGCAGGTTTGTGACTATGCATATGTGTGTGTGTGAGAGTGTTTATAGATAGTGCATACAATGAAGCATAAAATCTTTAATGCAAAATTATCAGATAGTGCCACCTAGACTACACCTTGTTTTTTGCTCAGAGTCCCTACAAGTCAGTGGTGTTCAGCATGGTCAACACAGATAATGTCACCAGGCAGTATTTTGATGTCTACAGCAATGGCGCTGTCTTCACACGTCAGCAGCTGTCATCTCTGCCATCTCCAAATACCTTTGGGGTAAGACTTTAGCAGATTTCACACTTCCAGATACAAAACACACAGCAGCTGTGATCTATACCATCGCCAAATACTTTTGTGATAAGACCTTAGTAGTAGATTTCTCACCACACTGCATTTGTGAAACAATAATTCTTTCTTTTCCCAATGTACAAACACTAGATGTAAGTGTCTTTTTTGTTATTGTTGTTTTATGCTAGTCTTCCTTCTCAGACAAGTTGATGATGATGATGATGTAGTTTTGTAGCGCGCTAGTATCCGCATCACAAAGATGCGCTCAATGCGCGGTGATCCCAGCAGCCACCAAACTGCAGGTCAAATGAAAACTTCAAAAAAGTTTAAACAAGTGAGTCTTAAGATTTTTCTTGAAAGATCCAATACTATCAGACTCCTTGATCAAGAGGGGAAGCGAGTTCCACAAAAGCGGGGCTACATTGGAGAAGGATCTGAAACCCGCAGTCTTCTTGTTAGCATTCCCTGACTGAACACTCGGTCGTTCAAGTCTGAAGTGTGCTGCTGAACGAAGGTTCCACTGGGGTTGGTAACGGCGAATGAGTTCTTGGAGATAGACAGGCACAAGGTCGTGAAGACAGCCATATGTTAAGGTTAACAATTTGTGCTCAATTCACTTCTCCACAGGAAGCCAATGAAGGTCACGGAGTACAGGAGTAATATGGTCAGTTGTTTTATTTCCTGCAACTATCCTCGCAGCCGTATTCTGCACTCGCTGTAGCCTCGACAACTCGCTCTTTGAAATCCCCCAGAGGCAGCTGTTGGCATAGTCAAATGTAGAACCGATGAGGGACACAGCAACTGCATTTGCAGTCTTCTTATTAAGACTGGGTCGGAGTCGTCCAAGTGTGCGGATATGGAAATAACATGCCTTGACTACAGAACTGACATGATCAGACATAGTTAGAAGATTGTCGACATAGAGTCCAAGGTTCCGTACGGAGCTGGAGAGGGGGATTCTAGCTTGACCCACTTGGATGGAGTCTAGAGAGACTTTGCTAAGGCTAAGCTTGGAACCACATAGCATCGCCTCTGTCTTCTCATCATTAAGCTTGAGTTTATTCCTCAGCATCCATGACTTGACCTCTAAGCAACAATCTTCTACAGCACAAACTGCCTCACGCACCGACTCACTGTCAGTACTAAATGAAAATTAGAGTTCAGTGTCATCTGCAAACATCTTACGGTTCACATTATGCTTCTCAATGAGAGGACCAAGCTGAGATGTGTAAATAGAAAATAGAACCGGGCCCAAAACAGAGCCCTGCGGGACACCGCACAGCAATGGAACTGTCACTGAAGAAGCTTGATTGACCATCACCCTTTGTGTGCGATCACTGAGGTAGGAATGGAACCACTGCAAGGCGGAACCACCAATGCCCACCTCCATCTGGAGACGAGTCAGAAGAGTGGTGTGATCAATGACATCGAAGGCCGCACTCAGATCAAGGAGGACCACAAGAGTCACTTTCCCTGCATCCGCACTGCACAGAAGATCGTTCATACGACGCAGAAGGGCTGTCTCACAGCTGTGCTTGGGTCTGTACGCCGACTGGAATTTATCCAATAAGCTGTAGCGGTCCAGGTGGAATGTCAACTGCTGAGCAACGACACGCTCCACAAGTTTCGAAACAAAAGGCAAATTCGACACAGGTCTATAGTTTTTACACAAGCTAGGGTCCAAGTTGTGCTTCTTTAAGGGTTCCCAGTCACTTAATCCCCAGACACTTCATCCCCGACACTTCATCCCCGACACTTCATCCCCTAGACTTTTAATCCCCAGACACTTCATCCCCAGACACTTAATCCCTAAACTAAATCCTTAACTATAAAAATTATGAAGTCAGCGAAAAATTTAATTGAAATTCAAATTCAAATCATGCTTTTAACTTCAACGTCATTTGAACATCAACAACATTAGTTAAAGTTCATATAAGCTAGTAAATTTAATGTTCTTCAACAATATGATATGAAAATTGTTCTTGAGTGTTGGGGATGAAGTGTCGGGGATTAAGTGTCTGGGGATGAAGTGTCTGGGGATTAAAAGTCTAGGGGATGAAGTGTCGGGGATGAAGTGTCGGGGATGAAGTGTCTGGGGATTAAGTGACTGGACACCTCTTTAAGATAGGCTTGATCACAGCTGTTTTAAATTGTCTGGGTACAGAGGCAGAGAAAAGGCTAGCATTGACTATGCGAACTATTACAGGAAGTAGAATGTCAAGGTGCTGGAGAAGAACACTAGTGGGGATAGGATCATCCACAGACGTGGTTGGGCGACAGGAGTTAAGGAAGTTAAGGAGCATTACGTGGAAATTTCCAGAACTTTCACTGTCTAATGCAAGAACCATTTAGTGACGGAAGCTGACATAAAGTCCTAACTTCTCAATCAGCAGCTTGTTGACTTTATCAAGACTAAAGCTGACTATGCTCTCTGGCTACTAGAACAGCAGCTACATTGACCTGCTTTACATGAGCTGAAAAACAGGATCTTGTCCTCATGCTATCACTACTTTCTCTGCATGTGGCATCTGTTTACCAGGCTGGCTGCCTTGCCATGATATAACCTTAGTTGTTGGCTCAGCATAAAATGCCAAAATTCTACCCCACCTCCCTCGGACTATTACTACAAATGCAAGCTTTGACAGTTCATACATGCTCTACAAACTTTGTCAGCTGATGGTCTTACACATTTGTTCTACAAACTTCCGCTACTGTTCATGCATTCCTGTACAAAGCTTCATTCTAGGAACTATTCAGCTGTCTTGTTACGACAGTTAAGTGACATGCAGAAGACCAGAAGCATGTCACTAACAGAGGCATTGTCAGATAGACTGTTCCAGCTTATACTGTTGTGCTTCTTAAAGTACCAACAGAGACATTGTCTCACTGTCTCAAAGCACTGAATACAGAAAATATTTAATCACATTTACAGAGATATTGTATCATCACAGTACCTAACCCTAGTACCATAGACAGGTGTGACATCCAAAGAGTAGTGAGAGAGACCAGTAGAGATTATGGCAGACAAAGATATGGTAATATCGGAGGATAAGAGTTTCAGTCATCAAAGGTTAGGCATTGTCCTGACAAGTTTGGCCCTGTTAATCTCTCTATTCCTGGTTTACAGATGTTGTGTTGTCTGTTATTTTCACATTGTGTTTACAGTGTGAACTATTTTTCTGCTGTGGCTGTAGTGTATACAGTGTGAACTATTTTCCTGCTGTGGCTGTAGTGTATACAGTGTGAACTATTGTCCTGTTGTGTCTGTAGTGTGTTTCCATAATGTGTTTACAGTATGTTCTATTTTCCTGTTGTGTGTCTGTAATATATACAGTGTGTGATATTTTCCTGTTGTTCTATATAGTGTTTACAGTGTGCTTTTTTTCATGCTGTGTCTACAGATTGAAGTTTTATCGTGTGACCTAGGGCCAAAGCCTCTCTGTAGCAACCAACATGGTTTGCTGACAGTTAATGTCATACGTAACCATCCACCTTTTTTTGTGGACCTGCCATATGACCGTGATCTGAACACTGGATTTAGTCCAGGCCAAACAGTGATGGATGTCAATGCTCAAGATCCTGACAGCTCAGTGAGTCTCCTTTTGCAGAACCTTCCTGTGATATGCAACAAAATTTGTGTTTGACTTGTTAAAGGACAACACGAAAGCAACATTTTTTCTTCATGATCGGGTTATGTTCATTTAAAAAAAATAATTCCCACAATGTGAGTATATAAATATGCTTAATTTTAAAGATATAAATCTTCAAGGATTAGCATTCTCACCTGCCACTAGAAAGCAGAAGACTGCTCTCTTACACTGAAGAGTTCCATTGTGTCTAAGTAGTATTTGTAACAGTGAGTATGGCTCAGTTCAGGAAATCTGTGCATGTATTTGAGTCAAACATTGTCAGGTTGTCATGTTCATGGTCTTTTTTCTTTTACCAAGGATTGTATCTTTCCTTTCCTGTCTTTAAATTCAGTTCATGCAGATGATGCTATTTTTAGAAATACTACCCTTTCAAAACTTCCTGTTTTCTAGACAAATCCGGGTGTCATTAAAAAAACATTAAGATAATATTTCTCCTTCCTCTTTGTCATAGAATACCACTGGAATATGTGTTTGTAATACTTTATATGCTATTTCTAGCGATTTTTGCTGAGCGCTTGTGTTGAACTTTAAGAAGTATGATGGCAAAACTAGTTACCCTTATTGTGGGACCTACAAACTAAGACCAAAAAAAGTGCATATTTAATTTATTTTGTTAAATAATTATGCTATTTACATTTTGTATGGTAACCGACAATGTCATATTGCTTGCATGACTTATCTCTTGGCTGAGAGTAACGGATTGGATAGTTTACTCTGATGTTTGTGAGGGCCATATTATTTGTGTAAACTGAGGTGACTGAGAATGAGATTTGACAGTTATTCAAAGAATGCTGACAGGCACGTAATTTGACGTACTGTCTGGTTTTATGTGGACTATAAATGGTAATACATAGTATGCATAGTTTTGATGGTGAATATTAATGCTCACTGGTTTACTCTGATTTTTGTGTCTGTTAGTATCTGGTCATTTTTGTGCAGACCATTGTCTACGGACAATTGATCTATTCTATAATTGGGGATGATGGGAACGAAAAGGCCTTCACCATCAACCCAAGCACTGGTGTTGTGACTGTGAATAATTCTGCATCAGCAGTCACAGGTGAATCATTCCAGGTGAGATTTATGCACACCTCATAAAAAATTTCAAATGACTTTATGGATCAGCTTCAGAGAAGTTAAAAATCTATGAAAAAAATCTCTTGAACTTTGTGTGCCTATGATAGAAAAAAATATTACATAATAAATGTGTATGCAGTCATGCCTCCATTTCCACTGAGCCACCATGGTCCCAGTTATTTACTCCTAATTGCAGCACCCAAAAATTGGAAAATTGAAGAATCAGCTTAAGTTTCAAATCACACCAATTGAGAGCATGGTGATGTCTAGCAGGCCAAATGTGACCAGACCGTGATTATTTTCCCATCGTCTCCATATCCACAATTCTCTACACAACTTAATGCCTCCATTCTGCCATTTGCATGAGTTGCCAATATATAGAGCTTTTTTTTTTTTCTATCTGCAGCTTTTTGTAACATATTACCTTTGAATAAGCGGGCAGGACTGTGCATACAATATACACTTATCGAGAGAGAGAGATTACCATAGACTTCATATAGAGGCTTTATACATATATACAAAGACTATATGTGTATGTATATATCAGAGAGGCTACCATAGACTATGTATAGAAAGTTTATAAATCTATACATATACATACACTGCATCTATTGTGGTTTGGTTAGAGGTAAGGGTTTCATAAAATGTATCCTGCTGAATTTATTGCAAACATTTTCAGCTGCGCATACAAGTGTGTGACAGAGGCCAGCTGTGTGCTACGACTGTTGCTAAGATCACAGTGCGCACAAACCAGCAAGCACCAGTCATTTCACCAAACAGCTACTCCAGAGAAATCCTTGAGACCTTCCCACTGGGTGATACCATCTTTGATGTTAATGCCACAGATGGTGACCTGACAGTGAGAAGACAAATTTTTATTTGATCACCTCATACAAATTGTTTGAGTCATCTGAAGTAAAGAAGTGTACTAATTGTGAGGCCATTAACTTTAATTAAAAATGTTACTGGAAGTTGCTGAAGACAATACTTCAGCTACCATCATACTAGTAAAGAATATACAGTGGTACCTCGACATACGAGTTTAATTCGTTCCGTAACCTTGCTCGTATGTCAAATTGCTCGTATCTCAAAGCAATTTTCCCCATTGAAATTCATTGAAATGCCATTAATCCGTTCCAGCTCCCAAAACACCACCTCAGTTGTTTTTGTTAAGTGTTTTTGAATAAGAAAAAGTGTATTTACAAGAAGAAACATTTATTTATGAATAACAAATACATATTGTATAAAAACATATTAAATTCTTCATTTGTGGAAGTGTGTGGGATCTGCTTCAGCAAATCACCGTAAATCGCTCGTGACTTCTCACACATGATGCTTTGTGTTAAGGTTCCTCCTTGAAGCTGCTTCTCTGTCACCCACACAGTCAATAGTTTCTCCATCTTTTCATGGAGAGAAGTCCGGAGCTTAGAAATTATTGTAACGCCCCTAGCTGGCGTTGTACCCTTTATCAACTCCTGTTTAAGCTCAGAACATATCATTGATGTGCTACACCCGTACATCCTCGCCAAGTCAATTACTCGCACACCTTGCTCGTGTTTTTCTACGATTTCGCGCTTTAATTCAATAGACATCATCTTCTTCGGACCCATGGTTACAAAAATAAATGTGATAACGTTTTGTAAATGTACAAAAAGCAAAAAAACGCGAACCCAACTTATCAAAAATGCTTCGAAAACGAGGGAAACAAGCACACAGACTGAGGTTTAGTCTGAGGTGGGAGAAACTGTTAGACGCTGCACACGACCCAACATCCACCCTGCATGTTGGGGTCGTGTGCAGCGGTGTAGTGTGCGATTCCTTGTATCTCAAATCTTGCTCTTATCTCGAAGCAAAATATCGCTCGCTCGGCGGCTCGTATCTCAAAACACTCGTATGTCAGGGCACTCGTATGTCAAGGTACCACTGTAGTATACATTTCATTATAGTGTTGATGACAGGTTTTGACATTGTAGCTGTTTTCGAAAGAGTCTGCTTTATCAAAAATGCTACTGACATTTTAAAATTTTGACCTTCCCAAATATTTTGCTTTTATTTTCTAATCACCAAACATTTATGATTTTCATTGTGCCTGGATCTTAGTGTTTGTTCTACATTTGTTTCAGCCCCCAAACAACCAGTTCTCATTTTCACTGCAGCCAAGTGTCAGCAGTAGCTATTTAGGCTGCTTCTCCATCAACAGTGATTCTGGTGTCATCTACGCCATTCGTCCTCTCTACAGACCCCCTTGTAATGAGAGTCAGTACAGGGTAAGTAGGTTTCCCCTTGACTAGCAGCTCTTTGCAGACCCCTATCCTCTAACAAGAGTCAGTACAGGTAAGTAGACTTCCTTTTGGGTCTGGGTCACTTTTGCCATTCGTCTTCTTTATAGACTCCCCACCTTCTCATTCCTCTTGACCTTTGTTAAATCCAGCACCAAACATTATACACTATTTTGCACCCCAGTCCACTGAAAAGTTAGCAACATAATTTTATGCACCTTCAGAAATGTTTAACTTATGCCAATGTAAGTTTTGTCTTCTATGTATAACCTTTATTGTCAGTTCTTTAGGTTTTAACCTGCTGACAGAAATGTTTTATTAGTTGATAGAAGTCAGATAAAGTATGTTTTGGTTACAGTTTCAAGTTGTGGCAACTGACAAAGGTCGGACACCACTTCTAAGTCTTCCAGCCAGTGTTAGCATTGATGTAATAAAAAACCAGAATCCCCCAGTGTTTGTGAATAAACCGTACAACAGAACTGTAAATGAAAACACTCCAGTAGGAAACACCATTATTCGTATAAGTGCAGTGGATGTGGACACAAGGGTAAGAATACCTTTGCTATTTGAAGAAAAACTGTCTTGTTTTCCCTGTGAAGCATTGTCTAGCCTTGACTTATCAGTTCCTGTGGAGTATGTAATGCGTGTTGTGTAAATTAAAATGTCTTGCACTATTTATGTGGTTTGAGCTACGACTTATGTTACAACTGTGTCAAAGTTAAACATAACTAGTGCTATTTTTAGGCTTGCATCTGGAGTTATCAGCAGCTGTATTTTAGTTTGGTATATATCACTTGATTTTTGTCATTTTGGCATTGTCTTGTGTCTTGAATGTCGTAAAATGTTTATCTTTGAAAAATATTCTTTAACACGGATAACATGTACTATCTCATGGAACAAGCTTGCTTACTGCAAACTTTGCAGGCGCCATACAACACACTTTCTTTTGCGAAACTGGGAGATGCTGCAGCTTCGTCATATTTCAACATCATTCAAGCTGACAACAACAACATTGACATTGTTCTTGCCCAGAGCCTCATCAACTCTGGCCGAGATGTTTACACGGTTGGTAGAGATGGCAGCTAGTATTTTTTCGTAATGCAGCATTTGAATATATATATTGTTGAGAATAATATTTGAACACTGAACTTTCTATTAAAGACTTTCGGATGCTGTGAAACGCTGTAGTTCTTTTAGCATTGTGGGTTAATTATTTAATTGTTCTAGGTTCCCAAGTGTAGTTGACAGTTATACAGAAATGTGCAGATGATGATATTACGGTAAAGGATCATAACCAGTTTACAGAAACTCTTCAACTCCCCTGTATTTTGAAATTGTCTGTGTACCTGTGTGCAGATAATGATAATGCTGTAAAGGATCATAACCAGCAAGTTTGCACTAAAAAGTGACCTGTATTTTGACACTGTATACCTGTATTTGACCCTTGCCTTGCCTAGATTTCAGGAAGTTACAGCAGGTTATATCACTTAATGTCCTTTTCTTCAGTGCTGGATTGTTTCAATAATTCAAATGATACTGATGACTGCACTTTTATCTGTACTTGTATGTGTTTCGTGACACCTAACAGCTGGAGCTGTATGTTGCTGATGGTGGCCTGCCCCCACTGTTTGACACATGTATAGTGACCTTCACTGCTGTGCGAAATCTGAGCCCCCCTTCATTTAGTCCTCTTCAGTATAACTTTGAGGTGGATGAGGACCAAGTGTTGGGGATATCTGTGGGAAGACTCACTGCTTCTGATCCTGATGCACCAAAGGTAAGAAAGGAATAAATTGTACAGTTATCGTGTGTGTGTTTAAATGTAAAACATCTATAGGAACTAGACTATCACAACATTAGGAAACATCAGTGCTGCAGTTGGGCAGGGAGACATGGAACAATAGGACAGGCTGTTTTCAACAATGATGAGACCCATTATGATACTTAATGGCTTCTTCCAATATTTTCATTACAGCCTGGAAGTGGAGACATTGTGTACTCTCTTCAAGGTGGCCTTACTCAAGACAGTTACTTTGATGTTTTGAGCAATGGCAACGTTGTGGTGGTCAGGGACTTGACACAGGACCCAGTGAAGCGAAACTCTTACACAGTCAGTTTGACTTATTTTTATACATCTCCTTCATCAGGTTTCCTCTTTTCAGATATTTACCTTTGGTTATCAGTTACTTGGTTTGTTAAAGTTTATGTTGATCAATGATAATATTTTTCAGTTGGATATTTAAATAATATGCATATAATATATTTGTTTAAGAGTCAGTCAGAAGGTAAGCATGAGCATTGGTGTAAATGCAAAATGTCATCAAGGTTTAGATTACAAGGGAATTGTGGGATATGTAGGTCTTGCACCTTCTGTCATTGGAGTTAAAAGGGAATATAAATACATATAAAGATATGTAGGGTCTTGAAGCATCATTTATTAGCTCTGTTTGTTTCAGTTCCTTGCAACAGTTAGAGACTTGGGTAGCCCATCTCTGGCAGGCACCAACACAGCTACTGTGACAGTGACTACCAACCGCAACAACAATTGCCCGACCTTCACCAACCTTCCAGCGGAAGTCACTACTAATGCAACCGATACAGGTGTCATATTCACTGCACAGTCTCGGGATGCTGATGTATGGGTAAGTGTGTGTGTGTATGTTTATGTAAGATATGAGCCATATGCCAACAGAAGTGAACCACCTGAATTTATGATCACTGTTCTTTGAGGCCAGCTGGACTGCTCTATCATAATACTTTCAAAGGGTTGCTGTTAATGTTGAGCCTGACCCTTAAAACGCCATAATGAATAAGCATTGAATTGAATAACCACATGGACATGAACAGCCTCAGAAACCCAGCTCTTCAGCACAGCTGGAGATGTAAGCATGCATCAAAGTTTATTCAGGGAAGACAACTGGCTGCCCTTTATCTGTTCCACGCAACAACTTTGACCTAGGAAGTGATAGCTGGATTTCTCAAAACACCTTAAGCTTTTAAGATTACACCATCAATGAATTAGCTTCTGTGATGAACATTTTTACTTATCTTCTTTCAGCCTAAATTCAATCGAACATACTACAGTCTTTATGGAGATGGCGCCTTCCAGACTTTCTTCATTGATCGAGATACAGGTGCAATCACAGTGAATAATGGCATTCGTCAACAAACAGATCTTGTATACAAGGTATGTCACCACCTGCTAAAAAATTTGCACACAAAGCATACAACATTCAGGATTTTTTCTTACATTGCATGTCAATCTGTCAGATATTTGTCTGATGCTCATTACTTTTAAAAAAAACCCTGAATTTTACTTGTGGAGACAAATATTGTCCCATCCATTTATGTCAGTTTATATATATGGTTGCTCAAGGCAAAAAATGATTGTCATAAATGTTTGTGCAGTTACAAGTCCAGGTGAATGATGGTTTCTGCATCAGCCCTTCACAAGGCACTCTGACCATTAAAGTTCGGCGTAACATGTATGTGCCACGCTGGCCTGCCAGTGGGCCCAATATCACTGTGACAGTGTTGGAGACATGGGACATTCAGCAGAGTATTGTTACACTCACAGCTACTGATGATGACACTGGGGTAGGTGCTAGGATAATTTTTGTTGCATTGTCTGTGATGCATGACCCAATGGATAGCCTATATAACTCTTACCTTTGTACTTTGATACATGTTAGATTTATACTATGCTCAACATATGTATCATAAATTATTTCTTGGTCTGAGAAATTGTAAGATTATCAGAACTGTCTGACACTTGGGTGACCTATCAGAACTGTCTGTGACTTGGGTGACATAATATTATCAGAACTGACACCTGAGCCATATAATATGATCAGACACCATGGCTATGTCTTGGCATTTAGGAGTTTTGAGAAGTGGTTAGTAGATTATGAAAAAGCCAGTCCATTCCATCATGTTTGCTAGCCAGTTCTTTCTCTGTCCACTTCAGCGTCAACTCCTTTCCAAGGTGCTGTGAAGGATGGTCATAGACAAATTGTCAGACCAGATCCCATGGCTGAACCAGACAAACTTGTGCCACTTTACAGTCCAGAGAAGAGGTTCCTGGTGCCCTATAAGGGTGGCAACTGTGCTCCTTATAAACTCATTGGTTTACACTCCCTGTACAAGATATGAAGCACCCTCCTCAGGCTCTTCGTCTTGAAAGCCTGCATTCTTCTCTGTATCACCAGGAGTAGGTCACTTTCACATATGTACAGCAGGATGGGAGCGGGAGGGACCTGACTTGTTAGTAAACCTCATGGTATTACTTTGCTAAAACCTCTCCAGTTAGGCCATTGCTGCTGTTGCAATCCTGATGTCTGCTGTGCAGCTGAAATTGTTGGGAAAGGTTGCTCTAAAGTACTTAAAGCTGTTCATCTCAACCTGTGCTCCATTCACAGGGATCTGTGTTTTGTGGTTTCTGCTGGAGTTAACCAGGACTGTGCTCTTATCAGTGCTGGTCTTCATTCTTTATGCATTTTTTGTTGGTTGGTAAGGTCTTGCAGCTTGCTGTTGGTGCCTTCCATGAATTCTATGTTACCTGCAACGCATGGATTACATACATATTGGCCTCCCACTGACAGAAAAGGATCTGTGATAGTCCTGAACGGTTTCTTGTATAAGGTTCTTGAGAAAGATGTTGAACAATACAGATGATAGGGACACCTTTTATGAAGGTACGCTGTTGTGGGAAAATCCCCATTTTGGTTATCCATCTATAATATTAATCCCTTAATAATAGTCATCAGATAATGATGATGTTTCTGATATGTGTGTATGTTTGTGCAGGTTGGTTCACAGTTAACATACCACTTGGACAACTCTACAGACCAGAAGATATCTACCTTGTTCTTCATCATGCCATCAGGACCAGTCTTCCTGCGAAGATCCTTGGTGGGAGTGCCTGGTGACATTTTTCAGGTTAGTGTCTATATAGCAAGCAGTTGCCATGAGCAACATCATTCTTTGTTATGGTTGTCTAAGGTTTTGCCCTTTCCTTCTTCACTTCTCAGCTGTCACCCCACTACCTGTGATGTTGCCTTTTCGAATTACATTATGTTTGGTTATTAAGTTAGGGTTAGGGTTCTCTGTGCCTTGTTCATTTCACAGCTGTCAGCCTCATCATCTGTGACATTGCCATCTCCAACAATTACATTATATTTGGGGAAGCAGATAGCCTAATGGTTAATGTCCAATTCATGCATGGGCTGAGTATTTACAAGTCATTGTCTGCACTGAAAATGATGACAGCTACAAGATGGAAACAACTGGCTGCCAAGAAGAGTGCCAAGTCTTTTATACCAGCTGCAATAGCACTCTTGAACAAAGCAAACAAATATATCTAGGATGCGTGTGTATGCAAGCATATGTGTGTGTGCTTAAGTGCCTATGATTATCATTGCTGGGGGAAGTAAAGTGTGAGTGTAATTAACTGCATGGGTGTGGAAGATGTGACCGTAGTTTGAATAGCTTATAAGGGTTACCAACAAAAAGAAAATTTCTATCTCTGTTGAATCCAATTGTTAGACCTTTACAAAAGATCATATGTGTAATGTCAGCTTACACCATAGCTGTCATTTTCATTTTATCAACAGCACCTGCTTTTCAGCTATGTGTACCGTGTCTGGCTGAATCAGATGATGAAAATCTAAAACTTTTGCCTTTCTTCTTTTCTTGACAACACCGGAAACCAAGTGAGGCATGGAATGGGGACAATCTAATGTCGCTCAACAACTCAACAATGATGTATTGAATTCTGCTGATTTTGCATTTAGTTGAGTAGTCAATGCCTTTGTGGCAAAAACGCTAGTAACTGTCATTTCTACTGTCCGTGTAGACCATAACTGTCCTTCCTGTCTGCACTGACTGATGTCTGTTGCAGATGACAGTAAGGGCAGTTGACGATGGAGGACTGCAGAGCCAGCCTGGTACACTAACTGTTATTGTTCAACGAAATAATTTCACCCCAGAAATCCTCAACCTTCCAAACAACATAACTATTCATCAGAATTTGAGTAATACCCAAGAAATTACTCGGTGCACTGCACGTGATAATGACACAGTGGTAAGTGTTTAAGTTACTATAATACATTTTCACTTTTCATTTCTTTGTTTTGGATACTTTTTTGTTTAGAATGTAGCAGAAGCTTGTTTAGAGCAGCGTGTACTGCAGACAGTGCTTGTTTCCTCCACCCTGCACTCCCTTCCACCTTGTCACTTGGTCACGCAAGCGGCGCAGCGCCAGACGGATGACAACAGCGGGTGACATACACCCAAACTGTCCAGTATAAATAAACAAAAGTCAGTGCCTGTCAAAAGCCTGTTTGCCTTAAGGTGGCTGGTCCTGCTTGGAAAAGCAGTAAAACTTGGGTTCTGAGCAAGTGGAGTACCATTCTACCACAAGGTGCTATATGGTTCGCTGGACAGTGGCTAGTGTCACTCATCCTCCACCCTCTAAGTACAGCTTTAGTTCTGTCCACCCTGGGTATGAGAGAAGTACCATTTTGCCGCAAGGTGCTTTAGTCCCGCTGGACACGGCTCACATCACTCAACTCCCTCTTTTCCGCCCCAGGGAGCTAGGTGATCGGTTTTAGTAGACTAGGTAGGTTAGAATAGTTAAGTAGTTGTATGTGTAAATTGTGTAAATAAATCTGTCTTTGAACTTATTTACTGGTGTGAGCATGTCATTCGGAGCAGATGCTAGTGTGTTGTACGTGTGTCCTCGTCATGTGAAAAAATGAAGTATATCACTAGCGTGAGAGAGATTTGTGTTGTCCGTGTAGTTGCGACACAGCAGCAGAGAACACCAAAGAAGATCCGTGGGGCTGACGCACCGAAAAAAGAAACTTTAGTCTGGGAAAGAAAAGCAGGTCTTTTGTGGCTGAGGTCGGCTGAGTGCGGGTGTGTAGTGGACGAAGAAAATAAAAAAAAGAAGACAACGCGAGGTAAAGAGTAGACAACGCACCCGACAAATGAGAGCTAGAATTTTAGTGGAAAATTGATTTAGTGGAAAATTCTATTTGTGAACTTTCGTCCTCTTCCCTGAAACACCAAAGAGGACCGGACTGACTTGGCGCTAGGAGCCGCGGTGTTGGCCTTTAGCGAGGGTCAGTCCGACTACAATAACTATACTGTACAAAAGCGTTTTTTTTTTCTGACCTCTCTTCTCTTGGAGATTTACCTGTATAGCATACTGGATAGCAAGAAGATTGAGTTCCTTCAAACTGCAGTGCTCAATAAGTGTTTTGTGTGTGAGCATGTGTTTGATTCTATAATGAAAGCCTGATTTTCTGTTCTTTCATATTGTTCCAGTTTTAATTGCACTTTATTACGCATTAAATTTAGTTGAATTAATTCCAGGTCTTTGCATCTTTCCAAGATCGCAGTTTGAAATTATTTTTTAATCACTTTTGGTCCAGTTTGAGCCCATATAGTGTTGAGAAAACAGTTAAAGAGACAATTTCTGTAAAACATGAGCACATTTTCTGTTCAGACAGCAAGATCAGCATTTATGTCACATGTGATGACTGCAGTTGGGAAAAAATATTTCACTTCAGCACATTTTGAATATTTCATTGCATTTTGCAAAGGCTATTTGACTACAATAGGGAACGTGTCATGCGATTAGTGTGTAATTTAGTGTTTATTGTTGTTAGAGCTATATGACCTGTTTATAGTGCTTGTTAAGCTAGATGACCCATTTATTGTGCTTGTTAATGGTTCACCAAATTTTTCTCTCAGGTTAACTTCAAAACTGTGAACTTTGGCATTGTTGGTGAAGGTCTAGCTACTGCAGCCTTGAAAATTGAAACTTCAACCTGTTCTCTTACCTTGAGAAACACTTTGGGAGCTGATACCCCAGCATTTTTCATTGTAAGTTGCTGCTTGTTTATCTCTCTCAGACTCTCACAACAATGGTTAAATGGTGTCTGTATACCAAGTCTTTGAAAATGTTTTGCAATATTTTTTATGTGCCGAATTTTTTAAAATGTTTTGTTCTATTGTATCAGTGTGCCTAGTGATAGTATATCTCTCTCGCATCAATGGTTTAATGCTACCTTGTGCCTAGTCTTTGAAAATGTTCTGCCATATTGAATGATATTTTATGTCTTTATGCACCATCATGATATCATACGTATGTATGGCATCAGTCAAACTTATTTTATGGCTTCAAGTAAACTATTTCAGTCCTTTATCACTTTAAGTAGTCACTGTGAGTTTGACGGCATCTTAACATGTGAACTTGACAACTGCTTGATCTGTGCAATATCTTGACATTTGAACTTGACACAGAGTAGCAGGAGAGGGTGGCAGGGTATGGGTTATTAATTGTAGGGGAGGGAAAACTTGCTATACATTGATAAATTAAAGTGGGTAACACAGTAGTTCTTTCCTAAGGCAAAATGCAGTCATTTAATCTTATTTAGATAACAATGGCTTTTGATGTCTGTCATGACTGAGGCAATATAGGCGAGCAGAAAGAGAAAGATTGTGTGTGTGTGGTTTTTCTGTTACACATTTCTAACAAAAAAAGAGCTTTATCTATCATATCATATGTGTGTAATAAAATTTGTACAGCTTTCTGTTTTAAATCTAGACTGACAATAAATGTTACAGGTAAAGATTTTAGCCTATGACTTGGCTGGGGATGCAACAAGGTCCAGTACTGGCACTTTGACTATCTTCGTTAACAGTAACCTCAACAGACCTGAATTCGACCTAATGAACTATGATAAGGTCATTCTGGAGACGCAACCTGTGGGTGTGCCTTTTGATACAGTTAAGGCACATGATGCTGATACAGTGGTGAGCTTCATTTAACAATGTTTTAATCTTATTTGTAGTTCAGCTAATATAGTTTCCTAGATAATTGTCATTTATGGCAACGCTTAATACATAGGTGCTGAGGGTCTTTTGCTTATGTCTATGGCAACATCCACAGCATTTAGCTGTTTTCTTCGTGCCGTGCACAAACCAAAGAAAGTGGTCAAGTTTATGTGCACAGACATCCATACATCTGTGGTACATGTGCAACTTAGCCTCAGGCTGTGAGCTGTAAGCGTCTTTTATGAACTCCACCATTTCAGCTTCATTGACATGGATGAAGAGTAATTTGAATCAAAGAGAAGTTCTCTTTCACAGCTGCCTGCTCTTGCTGAAGTAATAATTTTAGATAGTGAAGCAACAAAGCAAAACGATGAAAGTAATGCATGGATGCCAAGGTCTGGCACAATCTGCCTGTGTCTGGCTCTTCCACATTTGACTGAAGGCTGGTGGAGAGAATGTTTGTCAGCGGCTATTACCATCAACACCTTTCTTCCAAGGGGAGGGGAACTGGATCAGAGGGGTGGAGTAGTTTGAAAGAATAAAATTTGTTTTCACTCTTTCGCACAGTAACTAATGCATTAAAACAACAATAATTAGCCAAGTTTTTTGTGTTGGCACAAATATTTTATATACTTAAATAATATACAGACAGACTCTTCTTTGTGCGAGGAAAATTATGTTTCCCGCTTCATTTGTATGCGTATGATAATAAAATTGTAATGAACTATCTGATTTATTTATTATAATAATACATATTTAGTCGATGATGTGGCAAGCACATCATGGGGAAATTTAAAGGCAGTAAACAAAATATCACTGTGTGCATTCCTGTTTCTGAAAGGATTTCTTGCTGTAATAAAAATATTTATTGTGCGACAGTTTGTTGAAATTTATAACATATCTTGCAACAGTTCTTATTTTCTACTGATAATGTAGGTTTTCTCTGCCAACTGTTCTTATGCAATCAATGCCTGATGCAACATGCATCTTTTAGGCTGCTTTCCTCCAAGCCTGGCAAAGCAGTTTGAGCTTACACACTGGTTTTTTTTGTCACTATGATGCTTTTGTTTTCATTGACTAAATAATTGATCAAATATCATCATTACACTCATTTAATATTATTAATGGACCATAATTGTTTGTTTGACAGGCTCCCTTTGGTGACATTTCCTATACAGCAGTGGGAGACAATGACACCCTCACTTACTTTGGCATTACAAGCAATGGTGGACTGGTTGCTCTGCGCTCACAGTGGGAGTACCCAGATCGCCAAAAGACCATCTTTTCGGTGGGTTTATCCTGCAGTTTTTATAATGACTCAAAGATATGTTCTTGTGACTTATTTTCAAACCCTCTGTGGTATTTGAGAATCTCTGTGTTTTTGCAAGAACATTTGTGAAAATGTAGAGTAACTTGATGCTTGCATTTTTTTAGAATTACTTTGAGAGTGAAAGATATTTAGGATGGTCCTTTCATTTTGTTCTTATTTTATTTTAAACTTTGTTTTTAGTCATGCTGGTTATTACATGAATTTTTTTAATGCCACTGATGAATAGCAGAAGTTATTTGTGATGTCTCATATCATATAGTCTTTATGAAACCATATATTTATGATGAACTAACCTTTTTCTGTCACTAACAGAATAGAATCATAACAATACACATTTATGATAAAGCTAAGTATTCTGTCCACAACAGTATGGAATGATAATAATTGAAACATAATAATGGGCATGTCTGCTGGAACTTTTTCAGTCACTGACATAATCAAGTCATAGCGATGGACATTTATGATAACCTTGCTCTGTCTGACAGTATCGAATAATAATGAGGGATGGCGGTGGCCTACAGAGCACAAGCACTGCCTCGGTGTCAGTAACTGTCATTCGCAACACAGGTCCCATCTTTACCAACACTGCTACCTATGCGACAACAGTTCAGGAAACTACACCTAATGGCACAACTGTCTTCCGCCCAAGCGTCCGTGAAACTGACACTGTCGTGAGTGCTGTTGTACTTATAAAAGAGAAAGAAAACTTCACAAATTGTCCAACATGCTTTTTTGTCCCTGTAACTAGAACAAGTAACAATAGTCACCGTTTTGCTTCCTTAGTTGAGGCGTGTAAAAACATCAGCCATAGTTGTCTTGCCATGTAATAATGATATTATTACACAGTTTAGATGAAAAATTATTTTTTTTGTTGGTAGCTTATTTGTACCCAAAAAAGAGAAAGCAGTAAAAAGAAGACCTGTCTGTATGTTGCATTTGCCGTTGGTTATTGTCTTACATAAAAAAAAAATTAGTTATGTAGTTAAATTGTTTTTGAAACAAATTGTTTTTGAAACATAAGTAGCTGTATTATCTACATAAGATTTTATAAAAATTTTAGCACCTAGTGTTCTTCATCATTCATAGCACAACTGTTAATCTGATGTCTCTGTTCACAGGCACCTTTCAACACTCTGCAATGCCAGCTGATAGGAGACGGAGCTACTTCTGCATTTTTTTCTGTTGTGTCAAGCTCATCCAGTCCATGTGACATCGTTCTACATTCAAGCTTAGCTTTGGCCCAAGACACAGGCACCAGATACATTGTACATCACATGCTGTTTTTAGTGTACATTCATCAGTATCATTCACTGTTGGCAATTTTGACTTACTTTCACAATGATCTTTATGTCAGGGCATGATAACGTATTAATGTCCAGAATGTTTGTAAATCTGTATGGATGATGCTACAGATGCTGGGGGTCAAAATCTCTTTCTTTTTTCTGTCAAATTACACATTCTATGTCTGTATTTATGCCTTTTGTCTGTCTCATTACACATTCTATGTCTGCTTTTCTGTCTTTTCTCTGTCTCAGTACACATTCTGTCTGCATTTCTGTCTTTTTCATCTGTCTTTTACACATTCCACAAATCTCTGTCTCACATTCTGTGTGTTGAGGAAGGATAAGGTGAAATGGAAAGTTAGTGAAAAGTAGCAGGAGAGAACATGAAAGACATCAGTAACACATTATAGAAATCAATAACAACATACAACCGGAGAGAACATGATAGACACCAGGAACAATATGAAATGTGCATCCATTATCAGGAGTGTATGCCCTGATTCTTGGCAGTACATTCATGTAGATACCATTACTTATCCATGATAGCTTTCATAAGTGCCATATATATATATATGATGCTAGGTTGGTTGGTGTGATTGGAATGTAAAGACTTACTGATTTGTGCAGGCACGTGTCTTTGTCCGTGATGGAGGCACTCCTCCTCTGTCAGACACAGCAACTGTTGTGATCACTGTTCCACGCAACAACTTTGACCCAGATTTCATCAGTCGTGACCAAACAGTTCGAATTCCATACAACCAGGTGGCTGGTACAGTTGTTGCTAATGTCACTGCCACAGATAATGATGGCACGGTGAGTGAAATCCTGGTAAAACAGCAAGAAAATAACTGATGACACTAAGGCATCAAGCAACTGTTATAAAAATAATTCAATACGAAATACACCTAAGAGCAGACCTGGGCAAACGCCGGCCCGCGGGCCGGATCCGGCCCGCCTCCTGTCTCTGACCGGCCCGCCCGCTGGCCCGCCCACCAGTAAATATACTATATATACAGTATTGGGTAAAACTGAGTTAACTATATTAGTCCGGCCCTCTAGAACCATCCCATTTTCTCATCCGGCCCTCTAGAACCATCCCAGTTTCTCATCCGGCCCCTTGGGAAAATTAATTGCCCACCCCTGCCTAAGAGGATAGTACACATCAAAATCAACAGAAAAACATTATTAATAATTGTCATTTTCTTTACAAAAGTTTATAAAAATGACTCTAAATTCAAACTGTAAAATTTATTCAATTTCCTGTCAGTTGCACCAAATGCCAAAAGTTGCAATTATGGGATGATGGGTAAAGTTTTGGAGGGTCTGATATGGATGTGGCTATAACATGAAAAATGTTTAATTTTTGTCAGAATGAATGACTTAGAGCTGCAGCACAGCAGTGGATGAAAATCTGTATGATAACTATAAAGCTTAAAACTCATTTTTTCAAAGCCCACTTTTACAGTAGTGACTATATTGAAAAAGAAATGAAAAATCACTTCTAATACAAACAGGTTTGGAGGTTTTCGTTAAATATGTCCCTACGCACAGTAAGGTACACAGCAAATTTCTGTGATAGCATTTGTGTGGAAATTCCAAAGGGACATGGAACTTATTTTTCAGTAAATGCTGGACTTGTTTTACAAAGCAACCTAAAGTATATGATAACAATTACAAATGTTGCAGGGACCAGAAGCAACCTTAACATATGCTATGATTAGTGGCAACACAAACAATAACCGAGAATACTTCAAGGTCTATCCTGACAATGGCCAGGTGATTTTAGTTGACAACACAAACCTGGCAAGCATCGACCGCTTTGTGGTGAGTATTCAATAAATACATTATTCTGACTTGAGGTGTTCTGTGCTGTTATTTTATTGGAATATCTTGAATATTACAGTTGTGATGTCTTTTTTCCAAGCAGGAGAAAAATACTAATCATTCCATAATAAATACATTAATTGACTATTCACAATCATTCTCTTTCTCCACGTGCAAAGAAAACCAAAAAGTTCATGAATATCATCAAAATCAACTGTACAGGTTTAGTTTACTGTACTTTTATAGTAGGATGGAAGACAGCATGCACCCAAGGAGGGTGGAGGGCAGTCGCTGGCCGGGTGACGGTGTCAATTACCAGGCGACTGGGGTCTCTGGCCGGGTGACAGCCCCAGCGCAGCACGCTCCCAAGGAGGGTGGAGGGGTGGCAGGGTCACTCAGGGTCACTGACCGGGCGACGGGGTCGCTCGTGAGGAGGGGAGAGCGGAGTGAGCGGTCGGGCAGTGTGGTCGGGAGACTTATCCGTGGTGGAAGCATATTTCACTGCTAGCTTACTTAGGTATTGGTAGGCCAACCTTGTTACACTTTCTCTTCAGGAGTGTCTGCTATGATGTTTATCATGACAATGATGTTTATCATTGTATCACTGCCTGATCCATATCAACACATACTCAGCCCATCTTTGTACACATACTATACACCTATATCGGTAAACTGAAACATGTCACACACACACACAAGCATGGAAAAATTCCCAGCAATGTTACCACCATGTTATCACAAAAGTGTAATCTTTCAGCTGGAGTATCTTGTGGGGAAGAGAGTAATTGCTCAAGACAAGATGTTGCCCTATTGGATAAGCACTTGACATTTCTGCTGATGCCACAGAGGTCATTAATTTATCTGAGAATCATTGTTTGAGCATGCATTGCTAAAGTCAGCGTGAGTGTTTGACTTCCTACTAGTCAGGCGCTGTATATGTTGCTAAAGTCAGCGTGAACGTTTCACTTTCTACTTAAGAGCAGCAATATCTAATCAAGTTTGGTCAAGTTAAGTGTGAAGGTTACAGGAGACAAGTGATTTTAGGCTGAACATTAGGCATACTAATCTGCATGCTAAGTCCAGACTTGTCAGCCAGTACATTGTCAATACAATTTCTAAAGCAATATGACTTTGGGACACAGTGTAGTAGTAATACATTAGTTACTGTTAGCTGTAAAACACACTATAGAAATTGTGACAATGTAGATATCATGCTATCAGTTGTAATAATAGTAATAATGGGAACTTATAACACACAGCATCACGACCAAGATAGATCACACTCTATGCTCAGAACACACTACAGGAATGGTGACAATAATGATGTAGATACCATGCTTTCAGCTGTAAAACACAGGAGGGGAGGGGATTGGTGTTTTACGCCGTGTCAGCAGCCGAGGCTATATTACGGCAAGGCAGCCAGCCCTGTAAACAGATGCCAGGTGCAGAGAAAGAACAGCTTGCCCGAGACGAGAAATGAACTCTGGGCAGCCAACCTTCACTGTGTTGGTGACAGGCGCTAACCGCTTCTAGCTGTAAAACACAGAGATAGTATTTGGAAGGTAGTGACATTATAGTGTAGGCCCCTCCTATCAGTTGCAGAAAAAGACATTACATGTACAGGAAGATAAGAGGCAGAAATAAAGCAATAAATGCTTGACAACAGTCTTGTAAATATGATATGCAGCACTGAGATGATGCTTGTATAAATTATAACCTATGGACTACGTTTTCAGCAATAAACAGTTTAAAGCATGTTTCAAACTCTCCTCAGATGTACATCCGAGTTAGTGATGATGGACAGCCACAGCGTTCAAGTACAGGAACTGTCACTGTCATTGTTGATAAGGATCCTGACCAACTGCGCTGTAACCAGGAGCCTTTTAGCTTCTCAGTGCCAGAGACCAGCAGTGTCAACTTCAATCTTGGAACAGTCATTGCAGGGCCTGGCACGGTAAGCAGTAAGATCTAAGTCAAAAATAGAGTTAGTTTCTGCTTTTTCTATGTAATCTCCAATTGCAAGGCTACAGCAGACATTTTCTAAAAACTGCAAAAGTATTCTTAGGACAACAGTATCTGCCTATGACAGGAAAGGAGGTTTCTTCAACTCAGACACTGGTTTGTTTGTTTTTTTGTAGTGGATGTTCATTAAAACTGAATTTAGTTATCTTGCAGTTTTGTGTGGATTTCTGCACAAACATAGCCTTCATAATAGTACTTAAGCTTCCTTGGCTTCTGGACAAGTAGAGTCATTCAAATGATTCATGTTTTAAAAAAAAACATGAAACAGCCCAACAAATTCATCCTGGGCTGTTGTAGAGCATTGTTAGAAGCTTTTATTATTTTGAGTTGTCTGTTTAAATGTTTTAACTTGGTGTTTAACTTGTAATGTTTATATTATCATATTTTAATGGGTCAGTGTTCAGACCCATTTTATTATTATTATAAAAGTTATTAAACTCTGCAGTTTCTAGTTTAACTATAGATAGAAAGGATGGTTGTAAAAAGATGGCCCCATTACATGGTTTTGCCTAACATCAGATACAGTTTGAATACATAACAGTGTGTAGGGCATGTGGGTGAGAGGAGGTTGAAGTAAGACCTAACTGCCAAGTGGTGAATTTTCAGTGAGTTTAGTGGGTAATGGATGATTTCTTCAGTAACATTGCAATCAATATTTTATTTGCTTGTTGACTCCTGTGTGAAACAGAATGTGGTGTACATGATGATACCATCGCCACCAGGCAGCAACTACTTTAATGTCAGCAGCACTGGTGGTGTTTACATCTCCAGCTCCCTTACCAGAGAGCCAGCAAGTCTGACAAGCTACACGGTACAGTAGCTTTTTTTTATTTGTTGGTGTAACCATTTTATTGAACTCTATAACTTAATAATATCATTTACAGTTAGTCCCCTACTTACAAACCTTCAAGTTATGAACTTTTGTACATACAAAGTAAGTATGTCCTAAGTTGTCCTAAAGCTCAAAAGTAGTTCCTAAGGATTGTCTTCAAGTTTCAAGTTAGTGTGTAAGGATTCTTTGCATGTCTGCTGAGTGGCAGCAGCAGGAGGGAGTGTGGGTGGGCATGTCCTAAAACATATTTCTCTCTCACTGTACCCACACAGTCTGCACTGTTTGAGACAGTGGAGGAGTACATAGACAAAACTTGACTGACTACAGCTGAAGTCTGAGGCAGCTCAGCTTCTAAGTTGGTGGAGATGTGGGAAGAACAAAGAAATCTAAGATGATGAAGATGTGAGAGGAACAGAGAAAGAGATCTAAGATGTGTAAAGACCAAAGAAAGAAATCTTAAGATGGTGAAGATGTGGGAAGAACAAAAAAACAGATTTAAGATTGTGTAAAGCACAAAAAAGAGATGTAAGATGATGATGGGAAGAACAAAGAAATTAAAGATGATGAAGGTGTGTGAAAAACAAAGAAATCTAAGATGGTAAAGGTGTGTGAAGAACAAAGAGATTTTGTGGGTATTTTAAATTATGACTTTGAAAGTCTCTTTTTGAACTTTGAAACTCAAATTGATTTTGATAATTTCTTACATTGTGTCTTCTTGAGCAGGTATCAGTAAGTAATTTATTTTTGTGCAGATATTGGTGCGAGCCACTAGGTCAGCTGTTGCTGTAACATCTGTCACCTGTACACTCAACATCCAGGTGTATAGAAATGCCAACTCACCAGTGTTCCAGTTACCACCCAACCTTAACGACTACAGATATACTATTCCAGACTCCACCAGTATTGGATCTGTTGTGGGAACCATCTCAGCCTCAGATGCTGATGGGGTAAGAAGAAATATAAATTATTCCAATAGTCAAAGTGAATTTTATTTATTTTAAAAGGTTTTTTAATACAGGTTACCTGTCTCCTATATACAATGTAACATATCCAAATATAACATTCCAAGAACAGTGCTGAAAGACTAATGCCTATTTTTTCACAACAGTCCACTGAATCATCATCCACTATGACAATGAATAACCATGGCATCAAAAGTGATGCACTCAATCAAATCAAATCTCTTCCACTTATCTTTTAATAGTTATATTTTAGATACACTGTCCATTCATTTACAGTGTGCATGCAGGCTGCATTGTAAGAAGATTTATGTAGTATTTGCAGTTAACAGTTAATTGTCATGTATATTGTAGTTTGTATTTAGTTAATGGTAATGGGAGTGCACCATTTGACTAGAGTCTGGACTTTACAGGATACCGTGTCCTACTCCATCAACAGCAGTAACCCAGTGACGTCTGCTTTCTACCTCCATCCAATATTAGGCAGCATAACACTTACTCATTCTCTCATTGGTGTCAACATCAGCAGTTATTCGGTGAGTCTGGATTCTTGTGGATTGTTAGGCAGGGGAATGTTTAGAACATGTTATATTATTTAAATCATTGATTATCAATGCTGAATTATAATTCTCAGAGTCACATCATAAGTGGAACAGACAGCCTAGTGCTTAGAGCAACGGTGTCACAAGCTTATGGTCATGGGAGATCCTTGACCTTTTTGTATGATCGTATCATCTCAGTCCAAGTCATATAATCAATGTCACTGCATGATCATCAAAATGACAGTCTGTTAGTCACATTTACAATACCCAAAATCATGAAGGTTCTGGATTTTTTGAGTAACATCAGAATTCTTTATTTTAATACTAATAAAACAGTGTGAGCTTATATAGTGTGGTATCCCAGCCAAAGCCAGGCTCTCCACGCATTAGTTTAGTTAGTTTATTTCTTGTTGCTCCTCTGAGGAGCATAGGGCCGCACTCCACGCATTACAAACACAGAAAAACAAGACAGACAAAATTCTTGTGGCTCCCTAAAGTTAGCGGGAATGCCAGGTTGTTATTCTTCTGGATGACATTCATAGATCAAGATGTCAGTGAGACAGATGTACAGTCATTGGCAGAGAGGGCGTAAGGAATACGCGGGGCCTGGGGCCGACAATCCGCGCGGGGCCGGGGTAATGGAGTACGTGTATCAATATCGATCCCTATTGATATGATGCTAGAAGCACTGATTTATATACAGTTAGATAGGCGAATTTGATCTTGAAGAAATTGGATTTTAAAGAGCCCCTCTCAGCATTTTTCCATCTAACGCAGAATATATTTTAAGTTGACAAACTCATAAAGCTGAACCGCGGGGCCCCTTCGATAGCGGGGCCTGGGGCGGCCGCCCCATTTGCCACCCCCTAACGCCGCCTCTGGTCATTGGACTGGAGCAGAATAGATCAGTAATCAAACAAGTAGATCAAATCATCAGGAAAATATCCAGATGATCATGTAACCAATACGTCAATGGCTACGTAGGGTTGGACTAAGTTGAACAGGAAAACACAAGATGGTTTCTCACGTTGAAATTTCTTTATTCAACTCTTTTCTCGGTTGCTGGCCTGCCTCCTCTCTCTCTCTCAAATCTCAACAACAGCATGCCAACCACTGTCCGCCCCGCTACTTATTTCCCTACCCTCGGAACATTCTAGAATGTCGATCCCTCCATCCCCTGCCCCCCCTCGCCCTGTCTGGTCATTGTTTCCACCCAAGTTCTCAGGCGGGTGTAACAATAGACCAGTGGCCGGGGGGTGGGCAGTTCAAGGTCGGCTACCCTGAACTCAACCAGCGTGGGAAAGGGCCAGTGGTCGCGGGTGGACAAGGTTGGCTACCTACGGACGCAGCCAGCGTGGGAAATAGGACAGCGTCACTCGACGCTGACCTTACAACAACAATTACATACTCAGTACACTTCTAGAGTGCTACACTTACCCGGGGAAAGAAAAAAAATGTTTCCTTTCAATTTACATTTGAAAAAACGGAAACATCAACCCGAACATAAAACAAGATTTCCCCGTGAACAAATCTCTACAGTCAAACTGCAGCACATAGACCTAATTACCATAGCATAACAAGTATTACACATCCATGTACATCAATTCAATACAACAAAATATCAGAATTCCCCTAAAGGTGTCTGTCAAAATACAGCTACTGAAGAAAAAAGGTTCGACCGATCACACATCAGTTTCAATTACAGGTAAGCTAAGCCACCTCTCCAATACTTCCATTACATCGTTTATGGCCAACCATACAGACTGCATCACCTGGTGGGGAGCTTTCTGACTAGAAGCTAAAAGACTTGCCATCTCTTGTCGGACACCATGCAACTTCGCCCTGTCCGACTGATTACCACTTGCACATCGGTGCATAAGATTTAATCTGTTCACCGGTCGGCGGATTCTGTCAGAGCGGCGTAGAGGTTGCTGCTCTTCACTGTCGCTCTCTGCTATCTCCTCTCTTTCATCTTCCTCTTCACTGTCGCTCTCTGCTATCTCCTCTGTTTCATCTTCCTGCTCTACTTCCTCCTCCCGGTTTTCTGCAAGTACCGCGGCTGGAATAAACTCTGGTGCCTCTGGCCTCAACTCTAGGCCCACTTCGATGTCTGGAAATTGCATCGGTTCGTCCTCCTCACCATTCCCACAGTCGGGGGGTGTGGCTGCTACCTCTTCTGCGCGCTGTCTGGGGGTTGTTGTTTCTGGTGGTTCTTTCCTGGGCCAAAGGTGGTGCCCAGCCTAATGCACCCACTGGGAGTAATAGATTGCGATGGAGTGTCCGTTTTGGTCCAGAGCCGTCCTCTCGTTGAACTACATACACCGGTATATTGTTCATTTTGTCCATCACGATAAAAACTCCTTCCTCCCAGCGGTCATCCACTTTGGATGTAATTCGTGGCCCCATCTTCTTTACCAGGACTCTGTCTCCCACTTCTAAGGTAGCTGCCAAAGCTCCTGCATCATACCTTATCTTGTTCTTAAGAGAGGCCTTTTCCATTTGCTCTGTGGCCATTCTGTATGCACTACGGAGGCTCTCTTTCAGGTCCTGCACATACTGCCTGCAACTCTTCCCTTGTCGCTTCCCTATGTCCAGGCCAAATGCCAGGTCGACTGGCAGTCTTGGATGTCGTCCGTAGAACAGGTAGGAGGGTGAGAATCCCGTGCTGCTGTGTATGCACGAGTTGTAGGCATGCACCACAGACTTCAGGTGTTTCCTCCAGTCTTTCTTCTGTTCAGTCTCTAGAGTTCGCAGCATACCGATCAGCGTTCTATTCCACCTTTCCACAGGGTTTCCGCAGGGGTGATATGGCGTGGTCCTGCATTTCTGGATTCCGGCCAGGCTACACAGTTCTTGGATGAGTTTTGACTCAAAATCCCGACCTTGATCAGACAGAATTCTGCCGGGGAATCCATAAGTCATGAAGAACTCGTTCCACAGAGCCCTGGCTGTCGTTCTTGCTGTTTGGTCTTTCGTCAGTATTGCTTGCGCGAACTTCGTAAAATGGTCCATAATGACCAGTATGTTCTGCTTTTCCCTTTGACCTCAATGGTGAGAAAATCTATGGTCAGCAGTTCCAGTGGGTGTGATGTCACGATGGTTGACATGGGTGCTTTCTGCGCGTGCGTCCCACTGCGAACGCACCGTTCGCAGCTCTGGATTTTCCTCTTGAGATCAGCCGCCATGAACGGCCAGAAGAAACGCATTCGTGCGTGTCGTATGGCATCGTCAAAGTGGGTGTGGTAGAGCTCATCGTGCACACCTCTCATCGCCTCCTGTCGCATGGAGCGGGGTACCACCAGCTGCACCCGGGTTGATGTGGCGTCAGACACACGCCGGTAGAGCACACCATGTTCTAGCATCAGGCTCTTCCTCTCCCTGGCGTATATCCTGGTCTCTGGCGCCGTCACTGTCAGGTCGGTTCCTTCTTTGAGCGCTTGGCAGACAGCGGCTATGTGGGGGTCTTGCTGCTGTAACCTCCGCCAGTCGTCGACTGTCAGGGTGGTGAAGTCTGGCTCCCCGCCCTCCGGCTCTAAGATGCCGTCTGGAATCATGTTTGGGTCCCTTACGACAGCTTCGACGGCTGGGGTGAAGTTGTCAGTGACGTCATTGTCACGTGACATGGGCGTGGTGTGCCGGGCTGTCTGCTGGATGGAGTGTACTGGCCTTCCTGCACTTTTGGCTGTCAGTATGCTCACAACTGCACTTCGATTTACAACTTGTGGGGTATCGTCTTGAAATTTCCTCGCTTTCTCCAGTAGGAACCCAACTTTCTCTAAGGTGTCCCTGTATTCTTCATCTGCTTCTGGCGGGTCCTGCGGTCGCCTTGACAACCCGTCCGCATCGGTGTGTGTCGAGCCCTGCTTGTACACGAGGTCGAAGTCGTACAGTGACAGGGATGACAATCATCTGTGGCTAACTGCGTCTAACTTTGCATTCTTCAGCACATGGCAAAGCGGGTTGTTGTCAGTAACCACGGTGACGCGGGAGCCCAAGATGTAGTCGTGAAACTTCTCTGTCATGGCCCATTTCAGAGCGAGAAATTCTCGCTTGTGTGCGGGGTAGTTCACTTCTGTCTTGTTGAGCCCTCTGCTGGCGTATGCGATTACCTTGAGTTCGCCCTGTTGATGTTGGTACAGCACGGCCCCCAGGCCAGTGCCACTGGCATCACAATGCAGGATGAAGGGCTGGGAGTGGTCAGCAATGCCAAGACCAGTGCCACTGGCATCACAGTGCAGGATGAAGGGCTGGGACTGGTCAGCGATGCCCAGCATCGGCTCTGCAGTCAGTGCTTTGATCAGGGACTCAAACGCACTTTGTTCTCGCTCTCCCCACAGGTGAGATATATCTGACGACAGATTGAGTGCACCCGCCTTCTTAGCTGTTTTTTTAAGCTTATGTGGTACATATCCAACAGTAAGGTCGTTCAGAGGCTTGGCAATTTGCGCGAACTGGGGAACCCAGCGCCTATAAAACCCTGCAAACCCTAGGAACGCTTTAACATCTCGCACTGTTTTGGGGACAGGCCAACTGGTCAGAGCCTCGATCTTTTCAGGGTCTGGCCTAATACCTTCTGCGGAGATGAGGTATCCTAGGTGTCTGACCTCAGTGGTGGCAAAAATACATTTATCGGGGTCAAGTTTCAGCTTAAAACTACGCATCCTCTCCAAAGCTCTAATTGTTCTATCTTCTAGTTGCTGGAGATTAGTGCCATGTACCAAAATGTCATCGAGAAAAATAATCAGCTCTGCCAAGTTCATATCACTCAAACAACAGTCCATCAACCGTTGAAATGTCATGGGGGCGTTGACAAGGCCGAATGGCAACCTCTGGAATTCGTACAGTCCGAACGGGGTGGTAAATGCAGAAATCTTCTTCGCCCGCTCGGACAGAGGCACCTGGTAATAGGCCTTCGACAAATCTAGGCTAGTAAAAACCTTAGCCCCACTCAACGTTAAAAACAGTTGCTCAATTTTTGGTAACGAATAACTGTCCCTCACTGTCCGCGCATTCACCCTCCTGTAGTCTACACACATGCGCAGTGCCCCATTCTTCTTTCTCACTAGCACAATGGGTGAAGCGAAGGAACTGGTCGACGGCTTGATGATGCGAGCATCCAGCAACTGCTGCACATGTTGTCTGACCTCCTCCAGGTCCTGTGGCGGTATAGGCCTCGGTCTTTCTCTAATCGACGGACCTGGAGTCAGTTCAATGTCATGCACAACATCTGTCATGTTCAAGTCAAACTCTTTTTCATTAAACACATCACTAAATGTTAACAACTTCTTTATAAATCTGTCTTTCCATGTTTGGTCGACGTTTGCACCAAAACGGAATCTCTCCGATAGTTCAGGAACACTGTTCTTTTCTTCTTCGACGTGGTTGGCATGACAGTGCGTCCTGCCAGCGTCTTGTAAGTCGCAGTTCAAGTCTTGTAACACACTGGGGAGTGAATATTCACTCTGTATGGTGAACAGGTCCGCTATCACACTTTTCCTTCTGATAATGACTGGTGAATCGGTGGTGTTTAACAACGTCACCCTAATCCGGGGAAGAGTGTTTGTTGACACCTTGCCACTCAACACGCACACCCCGTCCGGTAACGCCTCCACTGTCGGCTCCTGGATCAGCACAGCGTCCTTGTTGATGATTGCACCATGCCGCACAATCCCTCGGACATCGGTCACCGAGCGGGGTGGCAGTGTCGTGTCCGGTGTCAACAGTCGTACCGGGCACAGACGTCCATTTGGTGCACTAGTCGCCTCCCTGTAGGCGTGAGCGATCATGCCACACAGCGGTAGTCTTGTGGTGAAGTTCCGCCCCGCCATACGTTCGCACTGTCGGGCGTATGCTCTCAGGATGTTGGTGCCGGCTATCACTGGCACTCGTGACGAATACTCCGTGTCTGGACAGACAAGTAGTAAGGTGTCTACTTTACTGTCCACACCAACGACGTCTTTAGGCAACCACACCGACACACGCACAACACCAATATAGGGCACAGAATGACCGCCTGCTCCTATCACTTGCAGTGTAGAATCCAGGTTTTCCAGCTGTCGATGTCGCATATTTCTGCGAAAAAAGGACTCCGACACAATAGACACCTGCGAGCCGCTGTCTATCAAACAGCGTGACGTCACGCCGTCGATGCGGATGGGTGATTCGCAGCTCGGTCCCACCAACGCCTCGAGGTTTGTTTGGTCTGCGCCGGGTGAGTGTAATTCCGCGAGCACCACTCGACTGGTCAGCGTCACATGTCGTCTGGAAGAGGAGTTTCTCACTGCCACCTGCACTCTCGACCCTGTGACACTGGCTGACACTACCGTGATATTTTCCGGTAACCATTCTTGTGAACGCGCAGTGATTGTAACAGGTGCGTTCAGAGTGTTTGTCAGGGTACCACACAGCTCCACAGTTTGCTGCGGAGGAATATCCAGCACTGCACTGTTTAACCGAACTGGCCGTAGTTCTAAAAGGCCCTGTTCGATGGTGTTGGCGGCGGTTGAAAGGAGATGATGATGCTTTCTCACCTTCTCGGCTGGGGTCTCACGGTCGCCTTCTTGGACCAGCACTCGCCCCTCTGTGGTGGTCCCTTTCAGTTCGGGGAGGCCCTGTTTCTTCCGCCACTTGCTTTCCTGTCTCCGCCGCTCTCTCTCTCTCTGCACCACCAGCGCTGCATTCACCGGATTGTTGCACTCACGATAAAAATGTCCCTCTTCCCCGCACTTGAAACAGTACTTGCTTCTTCTCACCTTACGGACTGGTCTGTCCTGTTGTACATGGGTGACACGCACCTCTGTACGGGCTTTGGTGCATCTCTCACCCTTCTCACTTGATGAATCACATTTTGAGATCAAACTCTCAATCTGCCGCACATGGCAGTATAACTCTGGGAAGGTGGGTCTACCTTCCCCAGGAATCCCAAATTTATTTCGAATGTCCATGGCGACCATCGGTTCGGAGATTCCCTTGGAGAATATATAATACAGCCTGCGGTTGCATTCCTCCTCCGTCAGGCCACCTAATGTTTTTAGCACCGACATCTTCGTGGAGAGTTGCAGAAGGAATTGTGACAGGCACTGCTCTCGGGTCGGTCTCATCTGACACAATTCGATATAGATGTCGTCTGCAGATTGTAGCTCCCCGAACAGCGCCTGCAAGTCTGCAACCAATTCGCTGACGGTGCCATACTGTTTGTCTTTGGTGTGGAGATGTGCCGCTCCTTTCAGACTTCGTCTCAGGAACGCGAACTTCTCCTCGATCAGTGCATCGTCTTGTATTTCGAGCGCCTGCACTTTCCACTGCTCGAAGGTGACCTCTTGGGGCGATGTAGGCGGAAGCCCAGTAAATGTTTTTAATTCTGGGAGAGGAACGGGCGGTAGTAATTGCACATGTATTGCCTTTGTCACTTCGTTCCTAGCACTTTCAGACCGGAGCTCTTCTAGCTGGCAGCGAAGTTCTTCGATGATGCTGTCTTTATCTGCTGCTCCGGTGCTGTTTGTGCTGCAGTCAGCCATGGTGTTCTGCCGAGGAATTAAAGTTGCTCCTGTACAACTAGCCCCACATTGGGCGCCAGAAATGTAACCAATACGTCAATGGCTACGTAGGGTTGGACTAAGTTGAACAGGAAAACACAAGATGGTTTCTCACGTTGAAATTTCTTTATTCAACTCTTTTCTCGGTTGCTGGCCTGCCTCCTCTCTCTCTCTCAAATCTCAACAACAGCATGCCAACCACTGTCCGCCCGCTACTTATTTCCTACCCTCGGAACATTCTAGAATGTCGATCCCTCCATCCCCTGCCCCCCCTCGCCCTGTCTGGTCATTGTTTCCACCCAAGTTCTCAGGCGGGTGTAACAATAGACCAGTGGCCGGGGGGTGGGCAGTTCAAGGTCGGCTACCCTGAACTCAACCAGCGTGGGAAAGGGCAGTGGTCGCGGGTGGACAAGGTTGGCTACCTACGGACGCAGCCAGCGTGGGAAATAGGACAGCGTCACTCGACGCTGACCTTACAACAACAATTACATACTCAGTACACTTCTAGAGTGCTACAATCACAAAGCAGAAATTGCAGTACAATGTTGAAACATATGACTCTTTGGCACTGATGTAAAGTCTATCTCAGGGACGACTTATAATAATGAAGAAATTGCGATTTTCAACTGTAGGGGATTTTCTGGTACAGAAATTTTTGGATGTTGCTAGATTTTATAGCATTCAAGTCGAATTGTAGCTATCAGCGATGTAAGATTTATTTTAATCTTGCCATCAGTAAGAATCAGTGATCTAGTTCAGATAGCACAGGTATTTATTTTCTCCATAAAGAAAGCAGTAATTGTGTGAGCATAAACAGCAGACATTTGTTTACTTGACCACTTAAGTTTTCAGCCAGGAAAAGATATTTGCAGATTTTGCTAAGTGTACTCCTAACATAATAATCTTTTGCTGTTGTCTTGATGTGCAGCTGATAGTACGAGCTAGTGACCAGCGAAGGCCAGATGAGAGAACAGCTCAGGCTACAGTTTACATCACCATTCTGCATGACCTGTACGATCCCCAGTTTTCTCAAGATATGTATACCTTTACAAATATCCGTGAAGACGCTGGGAGCAATGCAGTCATTGGTACTGTCACTGCCTCAGATTCTGACCTCAAGGTTAGTAAGATCCTAAGCATTAGCTCTTATTTTTACTCTCGGATCAGTAGAATAAAATGGTAATATACAGATGGAAGTTGTATCTCATTTGTTTTTTTAAATTTACTTCTGAGAAGAGGTTTCTATACTATTTCTTGTTTTAAGCTTATGAATTGTGAGTTTTTCACTAAATAGAGCAAGCATTTTTTTTTTTACATAAATTGTGCAAAGACATTAATTATTAGTAGCCTCTCAACAAACTTTGGTAATTGTCAGTCATACTGTTAAATGACTGAGGAGAGGGCAGTGAATGTGTCATTTGGGTGACCAGGTTTGAACCAACATAATAAACACTAGATCAGCATTAAAGCACTAAATCAAAATTATGTTTCTAGTCGTGTTTGGACGTTTTGCCGCCGGACGTTTCGGAGTCGGACGTTTTGCCGACCGGATGTTTAGCCAACAGACTTTTCGCCGCATTATGTCAGAGAGAGAGAGAGCTTACTTACTTCTCAAAGAATGAAAGTAACTACTAGATTACACAATAATTCTTTATTTCAAACAAATTTTACACAGACTTCACAGACAGTTCACTTTGATTGTCACAGATTATGAGCAACAGCTTTGAGAAAAAACATTGATACAATGGCGAGAGAAATGTGTGAGCTAACGGTTCACATGAGGAGGGATAGTGAGAGAGAGTTCACTGATACATTGATACAATGGCGAGAGAAATGTGTGAGCTAAGGGGCGTCACACACTTGACTTCGGCTAAAGGTCCCGCGTGAAATGCCGAAATGAAGTGCCCCGCGCCGAAACCTCCGTCGACGAAACATACGTTGGCTAAACGTCCGGTCGGCAAAACGTCCGGCTGCGAAAAGTCCGTGTACCGTTTCTACTAACTGTCTGTCATATTTATTTGCTTCTAGGACTTGCAATGGTGTTTATAGACTGATCTAACAGACACTGAAGTGATTTGAACAAAGAGGGACCAGATATTTAAACAACAAACTTTTAAAACTTTTCATTTGTCATGTGTTAGAACATTCTTTTTACATTTTGTCATATGCATATGTTACAATGATATTTATAAACATTTCATATGATGTCCAGTATTTCTAATCAATGATCTGCTTAAATGATTGTCTATGTCATTATCGCACATAAACTGTAAATTGGTTCACACTGTATTTACCACCAGCTGAAACCCCGACTTGGCAGGGATTTTACACAGCTGATGGGTTTCTTCCTTGAACAATATAGAACAGCAGTTTACACGGAACAGCAACGCCTGATGTTCTTTGAATCTTTTTTTGATCAAAATATATCACAAATTGATTGGCAGGGCCAGCTTGTCTTCGAGATTGTGGGAAGGAGCACAGGACCAGCCTTCTTTCAGCTTGCTAATCCAGTGGCTAATGGGAACAGTGCCACTTTAGGGGTGCTTGTGAAGGATGCCTCTTACCTGCGTAGAGACCAATCTGGAAATTATACGGTGAGACAGAGTTCCATGCTGACACATTAGAGTTCCATGATGAGATAATAAAGGTACACAGTCAGATATTAAATGTCAACAGTCAAACATTAGATTGAAGCACCTTGGCTAGATACTACCTTAAAGTTCCACAGTAAAATTTAAATTTATATAGTGACTTACTAGCTTAAAGTTGCACAGTGAAACATTACATTAAATATTAGCTTTAAACTTAACAACATTACATTAAAGTGCCATTATTAAGATATTAGCTTTAAACTCAACAGTGAGATATACATTAAAACACTATGTTGAGACATTGAAAGCTTTATGGTGAGACATTATAAGAGCTCCATAAAAAAGACATTAGCACTCCACAGTGAGATTAAAGACACAAAGTAAGAATTAGGTTAATGCTAAGGCTAGACTTTAAAGTTCAAAGGTCAGACATAACTTCAGTACATTTTCAGTCAGTTTTAACAAATGTTTTTGTCACTTCACCTGCCAGAGCAGCTCTGCATCATGAAGACTGCTGGTGTATTTGCAGCTGGACCTGACTGTGTATGATTCTGCTTATCCTGATCGCAAAGACACCTGCACTGTTGTCATTTCTATGCTGCGCAACTTGAATGCACCAAGCTTCAACAGCACCAATTACAACGTACAGATCTCTGAATTGACTGCAGCAGGCTCAGTCATCTTTACAGGAATTGCAGCAACAGATGCTGACGGAGTAATGTCTTTTCCTTCCCCAGACTGTTCACATTATGCTGTTGGGACATGCTTTTTGCTTTTCTGAGCTGGTCCCATATTTCCCTTCTCCACCTCATTGTACTTTGTTCCATAATGTTACATAATTTAGTGTCAAGAGCATTCATCACTTCTTTATACATCATTTGTTCTTGTCTTCCAAGCTCTTCACATTCTAATCAAGCCATCCAACACTCCATTGTACCTTCGACTTTACTCCTTCACTTCTGTATCAGCACTGCTTCTTTCCTATGTTCCTACATTTCCTACATCAGTTCCTACATTTCCTACATCGTGTGCAGTAGCACTCACAACATTCTCCTTGCATCACTCTTCTTTTCCTTGTGTGTGTGTTTTATTAATGACCATAATAGGCATTTAGAACTAAATACAGTTCAGCAAGAGCAAAAAAAAGTGCTCCATTAAAATCTCTTCTTTTAAGACTTACAAGGACAACTGAATCAACTTGATCACTAGGAAGAGGCTAGGAACATATTTTTCTAATAAAAGTAAAAAAATCTCTGGTTTTCCTCTAAAAGTCAAAATATGTCTTTGGTTTTGCAAATATTCACTAGATGGTGATGTAAATGTCATCCCCTACCCACCTTGCTGTTCAGCCTCCAGACACTCCCCCTTCTCCATGGTAAAGACTGTTATGGAAAACTGTATTACAGAGAATATCTTCATGATCCTAATGATATGGGTTAGGACTATTGGGGAACAATGGGTTATAGATAACATTTTCATGATCCTAATGACTTGTTTTCAGGACTCACTGCTTTTCTCGATTTTGCCAAGCATAAGATCTGACTACTACTATATCAACCCCTTCTCTGGTCATGTCAGTCTTATCCACTCACTTCTGGGAACCAACTATACCTCTGACTTGGTAAGAGATATAGCTGCTTGCAAAGAAACTCTAAAGAAAAAAAAAATGAGTGAATGCTTTGATTTCACTAGGCCACACAATATTGTCAGGCCACGTGGTAACCTTTTCATAGCATTACTATTGCTATTCAAGACCTTGATAACTTTTACTGACACACATATGACTCACACTTAGTTAGAAAATGTGTTTGTAAATGTAAATAGTTTTATGAATGTGAATAACTTTTTAAAATGTATTTTGTACTAAATTATGTGGAAAGGGAAAACAAACATGAAAAATGGGGGAAGACTCAGGCAAAAGCAGGTCATGAAGAACAAAAATTTACAAAAGTTTTTTTTTTTTTTGCATTATTAACAAATGATAAGAATGCAATGATTAATTGTTGTTTAAAATAAAACTATCAAATTTACATAGTATGTGCACTAAAACTTGCCTCCCATTATGAAACAATATGAAATAAGAACTGATCATCTATGTTCACAGACTTTGATTACATGTACAGTACACCTGTATAAGGGTGAAGATTAGTGAGAGAAACATGGGCTATAATTTATTATGCACATGTGTATACACAGGCTGAGAGTTTTGAAATGTCAAAATGTACAGTTGAACATTGAAGTGCGTGACCAGCGGCTTGTCGGTGAGAAGAGGAGTTCTGCCACGCTGACAGTTCAGATTATCAGAGTTTTCCCACCTGTCTTCACCAACCTGCCAGCAGCACAGACAGTCACACGAAGCGCACCTGCAGGCTCTCTTATTTATACTGTATCTACCACCAGCCAAAACCCTCAGGTAGGCAGGTATTTTACACAGCTGATGGGTTTCTTCCTGGCACAATGTAGAACACCAGTTTACACTAGACAAACATGCCTGCTGTTCTTTGAATTGGTTCCTTGAGTTTACACTCTCTTGACCAACAGTTACACAATGTTGACACATTTACTTTATTTTAACAACCATTTGAATGCTATCTGAGCAAGTATTTATCACCTTTATAACCTTTTGTTATAGCCAACCAGAGCTTGGGTATCCTGCCACACTAATATCTGACTCAAGATTTTGTTTGTCATGTATGCAGAAAAGCAGCATATCCCATGCATTTTTGTAGGTTTTTTTCCCATGTGTCATACCTTGTTCACAAGAACCACTGATGTTTATGTCTTTGACTGCCTGATCCTCATTTTAATAAATGGTGTCATTCAGGGAGTCATAAACTATCAACTAGTGGGCATCTATCCATCTCTGCTGTACTTCACTATCAATCGCAGCACTGGGGAGGTGCGCTTGAACTCATCTCTCCTCCCTGACCCACTTTGCCTACAAAGTTATGAGGTAAAAATGGTAGTTCTGCTACTTTCTCACAGTTACAAGTGTTGATGTAAGCTTAATTGTCTAAGTTATAAGGATATCATGCTGTATACTTACTGATGTACTGGTGCTGAGAACGTTTGTCTGTTGCATTGCGGAATAATGATCTATAGCTTAGAATAAGGTGCTTTTGCTCAAAATTGTGAGATGAGCTTAATTCTTCTGAGACAAACTTCTAGAGTTTAATCGACGAGCCACTCTTGCTTCGTGCTTAGTTACGGGTTGAGTGGTTTCTTGGTGTTTTGTGTTTTTAACTAATTTTACTCACTCTTGCAATATAGCACTACCACACAGCAGAGCAGCGGTTAATATAAACAATAATCAATACACTGCAGCCTTATATGCAGACTTTGTAAAAGCCTTTGCTCATTACAAAATTTAAACTTTACAAGCGTAGTAACTGCTCCATCCATTTCCTCAAATCCTTTTTTTCAAAAAAGAGCAGAGAGAGTTGCAGTTAAAGACTTCAGTGTAGGATCCCATTAAAGTGAAATTTGGTGTTCCACAAGGCTCAATCTTAGGTCGTCTTCTGTTCTCTGTCTACATTAGGGATCTTCACCATCATATCTCCCAATCATGTGAAATCCCAATATATTTTCTGTTGCAGCTGGAAATCATTGCATTCAACACAAACAATCCAGACTTGCAGGCCACATCGACCCTTACTGTCAGGGTCGATCGCAACCCTAGTCCTCCCATATGCAATCCAAACTCCATTGATAAAGTTCTTGCGTTAGATGCAAACGTTGGTGATATTGTTGGTACAGTATCTGCTACTGACCCAGAAGGTGTAAGTACCACTGTCAGTTTTTCTAGTTTTTTTCATCTGTAAAATCTATAAATGACTTTGATGAGGTTGTTTCCATAACTTGTTTATTTATATGATGTGTTTCTGATTTTAGAGTAATAGGACAATTTAAAAAGCATGCATCATTGCTTATATTTATGTATTATTTTTCATGCATATCTATGTATAGAGATACTTGATCTTTCATCTGTTTTTAGAATCAGCCACGCTACAGATTCCTGACCGCTGACCAAGAGGACTTGCGACACTTCCTGGTCACCCCAGACACTGGCAACATCATTCTGCTCCAGCCCTTATCCACCCTTGGCCAGAGTACCGTCTTCACGGTCTGTTCAGGCAGCACACACATTCTTTAAATCTCCTAAGATCTGTAGTCTTTCAAGAATTCAATTTTCTTAGGTTAGTCTTACACTGAGTTAAAGATAAGACTCTCCACAACTGATTTTTATTTCAGCTTCTTGAAATTGGATTGTTTTTGTCTGAAACTAGATTATCTTTATTTAAACTTTCTCTATTTTGATGTGTATAGTCAAATTCCATCAAGACTATGTTTCCCTAGTCTGTGCTTAAAATCTTTCAGGCTTGTTCCCAGCCTAAATCTGCACAAGCTATGCTACTATTGTATTAAGACCTTACCAATTATAACACTCTCTTAGTCACAACCCAAATATTTTTCAGGGATGCATTTCACTATATAAATGTCATCCCTATTAGGACTACCTCCTCAAGGTAGTGTATAGGCTGTGCTGACTGGCTGATTGTTACATCAAGTGGGTGACCAAATATTGACTTTGTTCACTTTCATGGTGTAGTTTACAGTTGAAGCCAGTGATCAGGCCTGCATATCACCAAAGAATTGCACAACAACTGTGCGCTTCACCCTTGGTACAGACCAGCCTCCAGTGTTTTCGCAGACATCCTATTACTGGAGCATCAATGAAAGCGCCTTCCAACAGGCTTCTGTCTACAATCTGGTCACAGCCAGGGACCCTGACTTACAGGTTAGTATAATAGTGTTGAAATGGTTTAGTTACGCTGCTTAGCACAGCACACTACCCAAGACAGTCCTTCAGGAATGTGTGGAAGGAGGACATAGATGGGGTAAACAGAAGAAAGAGTGGCTGACAAACATTAAAGAGTGGACTTTCTGCCAGATGGCAGACCTACTGACATATGGGTGCAGATTTTGTTGTACTATCTAGGAGTGCAGCCGCTGTTGAAGTATACTCAATACACAGTGAATATGAGTGCAGACACTGTTGCATTACAAAGTCCAACTGCATTGTCAGAATAGATTTCAATTGCCTTCTTCCATAAACACCTGAAAACACCACATTCTTGCATCTTCTTGTTGGTAAGAGCCACCTCCTACTGTTGTGTAACAGCTGCATCTTGCTAGTGAATGGAATCATCTGTAAACTGCAACATTGACATAATCAAGGCAAAGCCTTAAATACACCACAAAAACACCACATGACTTCTTCATTGGTTTAGAAATGTTTTAATGCTGCTAGGCTAATGTTTCAACTTCAAGGAGAGAACATCCTAGAAACAGACCGCTTCACATATCTGGGGAGCATCGTCAGCAAGGATGGTGGAGCGGACGACGACATCAGAAGCCGCATAAACAAGGCCAGGCATGCTTTCAACAGTCTGCGCCCCATCTGGAACTCCCGAGCATTATCCCTTCGCAGCAAGACCCGCATATTTAACACCAATGTGAAGGCAGTCCTACTGTATGGCTCTGAAACTTGGAGAGTGACAAACACCATCAACAACAAGCTCCAGACCTTTACCAACCGATGCCTTCGCCATATTTTGAGAATAAGATGGCCTGAGAGGATCTCCAACAGCAGCCTGTGGGAAAGAACTAACCAGAATGCCACTAGTCAAGACATCAAAAAGCGCAAGTGGGGCTGGATAGGACACACCCTGCGCAAACCAGCTGACACCATTGCCAGGCAGGCACTTGACTGGAACCCGCAGGGGAAGAGGAAAGTTGGGAGGCCAAAACAGACTTGGAGAAGATCAGTAGAGAGCGAGGCAAAGGCTGCCGGAACCACATGGGCCCAACTGAGGGGGCTGCCCAAAGCCGGGTTCGCTGGCGAGGTGTTGTTGCGGCCCTATGCTCCTCGAGGAGTAACAAGGAATGATGATGATGATGATGATGATAAGGCTAATGTTTAATGTGAAACTTTACATCTTTAATAGGTTGAAATGAAAGTCATCAGTTTTGTAAGTAAAGGAAAAGTAAACCATTACTGCCAACTGCTGCTTTTTGCTAAATTCTTACTATTTGGTTTTCAGGGCCGAGTGTTTTATGAAATGACTGGTAATCTGCAGGCGCCAAGCTACTTCGCAGTTAACAATGCAACTGGCGTGATCTCTATCATTCGCAACCTTACTGATGATGTTGCAGAGACCTACCAAGTCAGTGTGTGTGCATGCATGCATGTGTGTGTATATATATACATATATGTACATGTGTGCGTGTGTGATGAGACAAGGAGAGCAGGATGACCTTTCTCATTTCGTAAAGGGTCTGTTTCTTTCTTGTGCTGTACCAGATGACTACATTGAGATCATCCTACTAGCTACCTCTAAGTCAGGGTTATGGTTTACATAATGACAGATCAGGATTTACATAATGACAGATCAGGGTTTATACAATGACAGATCAGGGTTAGGGTTTACATAATGAAAGTTAGGGTTTATACAATGACAGGTCAAGGTTAGGCTTTACATAAAGACAGGTCGGGGTTAGAGTTTACCTAGTGACAAGTCCATGTTCTTATTATGCATCTAGTACTATAGTTTGGTACTGCAGGTTGTGATGTAGACCAACTTTGTTTTAGAAGAATTTTAAAGCAGTCTTTAGCAGTGTGATCACACCTTGGTACTGCAGATTAGGACACGGCAACTTAATGAAGATTGATTAAACCATAAACATAATAATTGTATAATTTAGGTAGTGCAGAATTCCACTGATATAAGAGCATGTGCTTAGTGCTTCACACAAACAATAAATCAGTATGTAGTACGTCAAGGAATGGAAAGATGAACAGTGATGATGAAGTACAAGAAGACAGTGATGACACAAAAGTAACAGTAACAACAAAGTGTTCATTAAACAATAATCATCAGGACAGACTAGGAAATATCGGAAAGACAGTGAAGACACAGAGGTAACAGTAATCGGCAAAACAGAGTAGTGTAGAAAAGATCAAGAGAGTGTGTTAGTAGCAGGAAGGGAAGTGTATTTAAGAGGAGAACTGTTTTTAAGAATAGTTCTCACAGAGGATATGTCTGTAACAATACAATCACACTTTGTACTGCAGATTGGCATTGTTGCCTATGATAGCCTGAGACCAGCCAGGCATGCAAGTGCGACTGTCACAGTTTCAGTCCTGCGAAATCCTAATACTCCACGTGTGGATGGCGGACTGGTCACAGTTGAAGAGCAGACTCCTCTTTCTAGTGTCATCTTTAACATGAGTGCATCAGATGCTGATGGTGTACGTACTAATGCTTCTTCTTGTTATCAAAGTGATTGAAGCTGATAATTGATGATTTTGAGATAAAAGCAAATAATGGTTAATGCTCTTGTCAAATGACGTAGAAGCTAGAAATAAACATTTATCTTTTTCAACATTTATTCTTTAATAGAAAGTTGATTTCAAGGGAAAAAATTCTATAGAGAACTGGTTGTGCCTTTAAAGCACCATTTTCCCTTTTAAGAAAGGTGTATCGCCACTGCAGTGAGAGGCCCTGGGTTCAGATCTTGTCTTGGAGCAATGTATGTGATATATGTTTGGGGGTGGTCATCAGGATTTTTGTCTGGGTACTCTGGTTTCCTCTGCCTTTCCCATCATAGTGTGAAATCACCTGTAGTTTGAAGCACTTTCCTACCAAACCAACGAACCCTTTTAAAGTTAAATGTTCTTGAGAAAAAAGTTAACAAATTGAAGACTCACTTGCAGTTAATGAATTCTGTTCTGACATTGGTGTATTCAGGTTGTGTTAAGATTGCTGTTGTACATGTGTTTGTGGCGACCATCATCACATCAAATTCCTCGTGTTCTATCACTTGGTCAATACAGGAATTCATATTCTCTTATTCTTATGTGTGCATGCATGCATGTACATGTGTGTGTGTGTGAATGTGTTAATTTCATAAGATGAATGCTTAATGACATAAGAATGTTTTCCATCTGCAGGATACCATCCGCTATGATCTTCTGAATTCAGATGCAGGCCTGAAGTATTTTTGGATTACTCCTGATACAGGACACATACGTGTCTTGAGTTCTCTTACTCAGGATCCCGATCAACCAGATAGCTACCAGGTGCTTAGATGATGGCTCATAATTTTTGATTGAGTTAAACTCTCTTAACTGCCATTGTGTTGGGGCTACAAACCTGTAGGTCTGCACACATATTTATATATGGGTATACTTTCTTGTGCATGTACAGACTTTATACTGCCTTGCACATGTACAGACTTGCATACTGTTTCACACATGCACAGACTCCTATGCTGTCTCACACATGCACAGACTCCTATGCTGTCTCACACATGCACAGACTCCTATACTGCCTCGCACATGTACAGACTTGTATACTGTTTCACACATGCACAGACTCATATGCTGTCTCACTCATGTACAGGCTTGTATACAGTCTCAGACATGTGCGTGAAGCCTATATTCACACATATCTCACGTACACATGCTATTTCATGTGATTGAAAGAAGGAAGATCACTTTGAAAAGCCCAAGTCATGTCTTTTATTATTTTGCTGAGCTTTGCATCATGTGTCTCTGTGCAGCTGCTTGTTCGAGCTCGTGATCAGAGAGTTCCAGAGAAGAGTGCAACAGCGACAGTGACTGTCAGAATCCTACGAAACAACTTGCATCCATTCTTTGAGAGGATTCCATACAGCGTTGCCATCCCTGAGACTACAACAGTTGGAAGTTTTGTTTACTCTGTGCAAGCCAGAGATCTGGATCTTAGGGTAGGTTACCTTGGTTTCTATGTAAATGATTGTTTCTGGAATTATTTTCTTAGCAGTATTTTACTTTTAGGTCCTATTCTTAATAATACTATAATTGTATGGCACAGTTTTGTTAATCATGCTATCTCATTACACTTTCTTATGCTAAAACTGACATCACATCTAATGATGACTAAACACCATTTAAAAACATAATGTTAGGTATTATGATATAAAAACATTAAGAATATAACCTAGTAAGAGCACCATAATCAAAAACATCTCACTTATATCAGCCATAGCATATAGCATACCAACCATGCACACACTTTATTGGCGTAATAAGGTTTAAAAGGAAATCTCGATCAAAGCTCTTCCAAAAAAGATGAGTTTTCAGGGTGGAGCAAAAGAACTAAGTGGTCGGGATATTCAGGAGATGTATACTGGAGATGCATGCAGCAAAAGAGAAGGAACACTCCCCAGAGAAGTTAGCATTCATGTGTGCAACAGCCAGACTTGAATTATTTGCAGAATATCAGAATGCTCTTGCCAAGATGTACTGATGAACCAAGTCTAATAAATATGAAGGACAGTTTGGTAAACAGCACCCTATAATGAAAATGCAAGCTTGTACGTCATTTGAATTTGAAAGATTAAGCTTGCAACATTATTTTGCTATTTCTAAAGATGGGACAATTTTGGGGACAGAATTTTAAAGCAAATCATTACAATAATCAAAACTGAAGAGAACGAAGGTTAAAACAATTAAGTATCCATGAAGCCTGTTCCACCAGGAAATGATCAGTCAGGTGTCAATAGCCGTATTTTCTGGAACATAGACAGAAGCATGATACTAACAAGGAAAGATTGGACCAGTATAATCTCATACTTGCCATCACTGAACTTTAGCTTGTTGAATGTCAACCAAGACTTCTGAATACACCATGAATTCTTCTACCTTACTAACCTAAGGTCCACTTTGTAGTCGTGATAAATTCTTGCTCTTCAATTAGTAACTCTCTACCCTTTTCATGATTCAAACTTTAATCTCTTGCAGGGACATATTGTTTATGAGGAAGTTGGGGACAATGCAGCAGTGTATTTCTTTCATGTGAACACCATTACTGGAAACATTTCCTTGGCACATCCTCTGACTACAGACACAGCAATCTCTTTTACAGTAAGTTTAGATTGTCGGAGAGCGCATGTTTAAAAACTAGCATTCAGAATAGGAATGCTGTGTGTAAGAAAAAGCAATCAGAATAGGAGTGTTGTGTAAGAATCCATGGATGTAAACTATGGTCATTATGTTGGTTGTAGAAGGAATCCATAGATGTAATATGAGTGCTGTAAGAATCCATGGATGTAAACCATGGTCATTATGAAATGCGAGTCCATGTTAGTGGATTCTCTCCTTTGTTTAAAACAAATGGCTTTCATAGTGAAATCATACAGATAGACCGGACTACCATCTGGACTACATATTTTTAAAACAGTGGAAACAGCTCTCTTGTTTTGTGTTTATACCTGGTGGAACCGTGAAAAGCTGTGTTTAACACTGTATAGCAGTAATAATCAGAATAACATTAGGGTACAGTGTGTACTGATGAAAGACCGATGTATATTTTACCTGATTACAGCTACGAGTGCAGGCATACGACTCTCAGTATCCCAACGACAGGGCTGAGGCAATAGTTGACATCACCATTCTGAGGAATGAATATCCACCAGAGTTCTACCCATCTCCTATCTATAAGACCGTTGAGGAGACTCTGCCTATAGGCAGCCTTGTCACTATTGTTAATGCTACTGATAAAAACCCACAGGTAAACAAATTTATTAAGCTCACTTTCTTCGTCTACATTTCGTATTATTAAAAGTTTCTCTTTCCCTTCCTCCATTCCTTTTAATCTTTCCTACCATCTGCCCACTCTTACTTGCTTCTTGTCTTGCAGTCTCAGCACAAGTGACTAAGTGTGGCCATCTTTTCTTGGCAGAGTAGCAGAATCAACTGTGTAAATTTTGTCCTTATAAATAATTTGACAGTGTGTAACTGAGTGTATGAATAATTTGACTGTGTAACAGTGTATAAATTATTTGACAAAGTAAGAAAGCCTGTTATATACACAAACATGCAATCATGCATATGCTCTGTGATGTGAACCAATGTACAAGTACTGAATGACTGGAAAACAAATTTTGTTTTTGGGGGGGAGACGGGGACACTGGCAGTTCAGGGACAGGAATCATCAGATTAGGTGGTTCAGTTTGAAGATATTTTGATCTGCTGTTTGCCTCACCAGTACTGTACACTGAAATGAATAGATTTATTGTGATCCTCCAGTTGTTGTGTTGGCCTTACATGCCACACTAAAATATTATTCCCACTTCCCTGTTAAGTGCCATACTGAAATATATTCTCCCCATCCCCTGCTAAGTGCCATACTAAAATATCCCCACTCCCCTGCTAAGTGCTACAATGAAATATTAACCCCACTTCCCTGTTAAGTGCCATACTTAAATAGTCTCTCCACTCCTCTGTTAAGTGCCGCACTTAAATATTATCCCCTTAATTTCCCCTGTTTCAAAAAGATTCTGAGGTCTGTATTCTTGCAAAGATTTAAACTAGCTACAGATGCTTTAATGCAGCCATGAATGTTGTATGATGTTTCAGTAAATTGTTTTATGCAAGTACAATAAGGAAATCTATAGCCTTATTTTTAAATTCTTTTCTATTTTCTTTATTTGCTCTTGTTGATTTAATGCGTTCAGTTTAAGTGTTCAGTCTTAAATGAAGATTCTGCTCTAAATACATTTTACAGTCAGCTTTACAGTGACTAGATTTATCATCGAATCATGTATTTAACTCTTTCTTGTAGGACATAGTGAGGTACTCTGCTGTGCAAAATACTGATGCTCTGGCTCTCTTCTCTGTGGATTCTGCTGGTGCCATCCGTGTTCAGTCAAGCCTCTATGGCCTCCCAAAGGATCAATACCAGGTACATTTTTAGGAAATTTCAGATATCAGCTTGCTCCTTGCAATTCTTTCACATTTTATTTGATTCTGACATTTAATTATCTAAAAACATTCAAAGCATAATATCACAAAAGCCGATTTTGTGTAGATCTTCAGGTAAAGATTGATTAGTTTATGGAGGCTGAGAAATTATTTCCTGTCCATGTCTTTTCCGTGCTTCATTTTCTTCTTAATGTATTTTATTCTGTTTTTACACCTCTATCCCTTGAGATTTTATTGTAATATGTTTGTAGCTTTATTGTGAGATAAACAATTGTTTATTTTTAGTTTGCCATGCAGCAAATAATTTAAACTACCTTCACAGATTTTTTTATATTCATCTGTAGACACTAGTAAATAGAGGGGCAGTATTTTGTAATGTTCCAGAATAACAACTGTACTCCCAAAACTGTTATAGTTACTGGTAAATAATCATGTTAAAGTGACTTGAAATTACTGTATATATGTATGTATAGATATATTTTTTTATTGATGAGTAATATGTTCTGTTTGAGTCATCATTTCTGTTAAGTAACTGGTTTGTTCTGACAGTAATTACACCAGTCTTCTGGTGAGATTACTTTGTATATATAAATATACTGGAGAGTAATATGTTCAGTAATCATTGTGTACTGCCTGTCTACGAAGTAATGGTTTATTCGGATTGTTTTTTAGCTGGTAGTTATTGGAACAGACAGTGGAGTCCAACCCAAGACAGGAAGTGTAAATGTCTTTATCACCGTTAACCGTTACCCTGGTGCCCCATCCATTCTACCAAATCCTTGTCAAGCACAGATCACTGAGAACATTCCTGTTGGTGCTCCTCTGCCATTCACATTCAGCAGCAGTGATTCTAAGACTGCAGTAAGTACTACATTGCAGAGGGTTAGCAGTGATATTATTAGGACTGCAGGATGTACTATTTTGTTAAACAGATCGATCAGATCGATCATGGTTGTAACATGAAGACATGTATAAGAACAATACTATATGTCATGAACTAAGTACGTTAATTTATAGTTGAAATATTTACAGCTTTTTCTTAAACATTAAAACTTTCCATTTTCTTGACCAAGAAATATTCTGATGATTCTAGGGTGTGGTACGTTATCGGATATCTGGAGACTATCCAGCGCAATCCATCTTTGCTGTCAATAACGTAACAGGGGCTGTAACAACTTTACTTAATCTACGCACCCAGACCCTAGGTGATACAAGATATTATGTAAGTAAAGTTTGTAACCAAATCTTGGCAACATAAATGTTTAAATTACATTTGCCTTCTAAATATTCATGATATTTATGTCACATGGCACACTATCTTCATACAATAAAAGAGTTAAACATGGTGTGCATTATAGTCATCAAAGATCAGAGAGTAATCCTCTTTCTCCATCTGTAATACATGAGACCTCTAGCAGTAATAAATAATTGATGATAGTAACACTGTAGTAATAATGATGTAGTAATAACACTATCTGCTAAGTATTCCTGTCACCAGAACAGCATTTGGCCACAGAATTTGTAGTTACTATGCAGCGAAACAATGAAACTCTCTCCCTTTCCAGTCCGCCACCTACCCACTATTGAATCCTTTAAATGTGCACTGAAAACGCACCTCTTCCTTAAACATCACTCCTAACAACAATGCTAGTTCTTTTTCACACCCTTCATCCCTTTTCTTCTTATTGCTACTTCCTTGCTTGTCTTCCTTTGCAAAATCACAATACTCTCAGTGCTTGTTATTTGCATTTTCTGTATTTGTTTTTATTCATCATCAGCGCTGTTGTTTCTTCTTTCATAATTCATATGTTGTTTGTTTTCCTGTCCCTTATGTGTTGTCCATGTGCTAAGAGCATGCTCCTTAGGAGTGTGAGCATGCGCTTTACAGATTTTTGTATTTATTATCATCAATATCAGTACATGCCTGTAACATGGTGTGCATAACAGTCATCAAGATCAGAGAGTGATCCTTTGTCTTCACCTGTAATGCATGAGACTCCACACAGTTCCAAGCATATATCTCTAGTGTGCTGCATATTGAGACAAATCTCCTATTTTAATTAGTTTATCTGAAAATAACTGCACATCAGCATGAATATACTGACATGCACACACTCTTACATGTATTCTTATATTCCTGTATTCCTTAGCATTACAAAGGTTAAATAAAGGAAAGATGATGAAATCTCAAGACCATTTTACGTGTTCGTTCTTCATAAATATTCATAATGATGTAAATATTTATTGACAAGCCAAGAATGCAACTGCATGTCAAAGTAGTTTAATTACCGATAGGGTAATGTAATTTGAGGAGGGTTTTGGTATTATATCTAGTGCAGGAAAAAAAATATACACATAAGAAAAAACATATCTGTTCCACAAGCATTACTCCATATACAAATCATCATAGTTGTCAATAGTTTTGATTATAGCCTATTGACTAGTCCGCCTGCTCATCTTCCTCTGCTGATTTATCACAAACACTCTTACTGTTTGCTCCTTGATTTCCTTTTGTGTCTTTTATATTTGTCTTTTCTTATTTGTCTGCATAGTTGTTTCTCCTTCCATCCTTCATATTCTGTCAATATCTCCTACTCATCTTAAGAGCTGAGAGAATGCTCCTTCGAAAGTGTGACTATGTTCTATATAAATCACACATTTATTATTATTGCATAGTGAATACAATTTAAAGGAACAGTCATAAAGGTTCACATACAGGGGAGAGAAGCATTTCCATTATCTCATTCATTTGAAGTAAGATTTATATCCAGCAGTACATGTTCATAAATATGTCATGAGTAGTTATCCATCCTGTTGCCTTATTGCATGACTTTGTTTCATCTGGTCTCATTTCCAGCTTCGAGTCATTGCCTATGACACACTGAGACCTGACCAGCGACAAAGTTCTGTCCTTTGCACTATTGAGGTCCTTCGCAATCCAAACCAGCCTGTCTGGCATTCTGGGCCATACGTCATAACCATTTCCGAAAATCAGCCTTACATCAGCAGCATACTCAACATCAGTGCTACAGATGCAGATGCAGATGTGAGCATTTCTCTAAGTTCATTTTATTAAGTCAGTGAAGAATGCAGTGGAATGTTGAAGTACCGGAGAAGTAGAATTTGTGGATCAGATATTCACATTTAGGATTTTTGTTTCAGGATGTTGTCTCCTATAGAATTGTGGATGAACAATACCAGCGAGACCTGAGTGCTGGACCATCTCAGTACTTTTTGATTGACACTAGCACTGGAAATCTACAGCTTGCAAGATCTGTTAAAACCAACAACATCAACACATTTGTGGTTTGTGTGACTTCTGTCATCTTTTTATCTTTTGCAGTTATCTTCTTTGCAAAGATGTTTTGTTCACCTGTGACTTCAGTTTTCCTTCAGAACAAGCAGTGTAGCAATGAGCATATTTTTGGTTCTGTCGGACGACAATATCCAAGCAGTGTTTAGCAGATTTTGCAAGTGCCTTGCACAAACTAAAAAGCCATGGAATTGCTTTTATACCTTTTGTTGATAACTGCTATTGAAATGAGAGAGAAATTTGAGTTAAACATTCAGACTGGGCAGAGTCCAGTGTGAAAATTGTACAATCTTGCTGAAATAACAACTTGACTTCATCTTGCTGAAGTAACAATTTGACCAACAAAAGGCAAGGAAAGGAATGAAAGAGCGACCTGAGCAGCTCAGCGCTTGAAAGAGCCCAGCAACTCTGCCGGTGTCTCTTTCTTTCACTTTTTGACAGTGTGCTGATGGAGAGAACATCTGTCAGCTACTGCTGTCATCTACTTCCTTCCAAATGCAGGAAGTGGGACAGGAGACAGCAGTTTATTTAACAAGATACCATCATTGAAAGGATTGTTTAAGGGTGTAACATAGACAAAAATCTTGTTGATGGAGTTTTTGTCTGATATTTTGTTGTGGACTCACTGAAGTTTTATGCAGAACCCAGCAAGCAGTTAGGAAGATCATTCATTTTTAGTTTATTCAGTTGTTTTTTGTTTTGTCTTTTGGTTTTTTATGGGAGGGGGTATTGGTATTACTAGGAGAAAAGAGATTGATCTTAACTTCACTCTCCTCCCAACTGTGTGCAGGTCTTGCAAACATTAAGGTTCTCTGGGTTTTGAAACATAGTGGGATGTGCATTTGTGTTCATTTAAACAAAGTGTGATGTGTATATTCTGTGTGCATTTCAATACATACATGTGAATTTAATATGCAGTTTGATACAATGTTTAATGTGTATATTTTGTGTGCAGCTGTTGGTGGAAGCATGTGACAGTGGTCGTCCTCAGAAGTGTGTGAACACAACTGTTACTGTCAATATCAACAGAATCATACCTCGACCAGTCTGTGCTTCATCCAACTTTGCCAACACCATCAACGAAAATGCCAAGTCAGGCTCAACGGTGCTGCAGATTAATGCCCAAACTACAGGCACTTCTTCTGTAGGTTCTTTGAATTCTGTATGCTTGTTGGCACAGCTGCTGCTTTTGTTATAAACTGATATGTTGTGGACATTACTGTGTAAAATACTTGTGAATTTTAACACAATCATTAAGCTGTTCTTTTCAGTAGATGATGGTGCAGTTCGTGATTTTTTTTAAACATAGTATTAGTATTAGTTGTATTTTGTGCATATTTTAACCCCTTTTGATGTGTCAAATTCAGTTTCCAACACTTCGTTGTTTCTTTCAACTTCAGGAGACATCTGTTGTAGGAGATAAACTAGTGTTTGCTGCATGCACTATTATTATAGTTGCAACGGGTCACTCACAACAACAAAAAATGTTCCGATCAGAAAAATATGATTTAAGCTGATATCGTCCTAGTTTTTGTGGAAAATCTCCCGAATGATTTTGCTTTCTTCCACATATAGTGTCTGAGAAACTTGATTTAATTTTAAATCAGAAATGAATTGTCTCATTTTGTAAAACCTCATTTTTAACTCTGTTGGAAAACCTCAAATGAAGTGTCAATCCTTCATATGCATTTTCTGTGAAGTTTAGGAAAATAGTGCATGTATCATGCTTGGAAAGTTGATGACGTTTAGTTCAGAAAGCAGGTCTCTCAGTGAATACAGTTGTGAGTAAACCCTTGTTTATGTCTTTTGAAATCTAGAGCAATATGAATATGGTAGGAGTAATTCTGAGCTATTTCATGACATTATATGTGCATACATGGGTTCACACATGTGTCTGCATGTATTGTGCATGTGTATTTTAAACTTTCTGCAGGTGGGTCTGCAATATGAGCTCATCTACCCCAATGCTATTGCCCTCAACATTGACAAGAATACTGGCAACATAACCTTGGCTGAAGATATAAAAGATGATGCTGAGACCTTGATCACAGTGAGTTGGTGTTGACCACTTTCCCTTGTGTCCATTGTTAGTGAATGTCACGATCACATTCTGTTGGCTGCTTCTTCGTGTCTTCATTTTGGGACCACAGTTTAGCAGAATTGTTTACTGCTATATGTTTTCACTCCAAATTCAAGTGGACTTCTTTTCTTCTGGATGTTTTTACACTAAAGTCTAGTTGATTTATTCAGTACTATATGACACTTAGTTTAGTCCTTGTTACTCCTCGAGGAGCATAGGGCCGCAACAACACCTCGCCAGCAGACCTGGAACAGGGCAGGCCTATTGTTCTTTTCCAAGTTTACTTCGGTCTCCCAACTCTCCTCTTCCCCTGAGGCTTCCAGTCAAGTGCCTGCCTGGCAATGGTGTCAGCTGGTTTGCACAGGGTGTGTCCTACCCAGCCCTATTGGCGCTTTTTGATGTCTTGGCTAATGGCATTCTGGTTGGTTCTTTTCCACAGGCTGCTGTTGGAGATCTTTTCAGACCATCTTATTCCCAGAATAGTGTAGGCATCAGTTTGTGAAGGTCTGGAGCTTGCTGTTGATGGTGTTTGTATATGACAGTAATAGCTACCAAAGTTGTATTTGGAATGCTGGAGAATTTGGAATGTTAAATCACACTTATTTTTCAGTCTTTTGCCACAGGCCTAAGTTTAGTCTTTTGTCAGATGCCAGTTAAGAATATTCTTAACCAGAAATATTATTGAATACATGTTAGTTTAGAAATTTGTTTATATGCCATTAATGTACATTAGAAAGATTGCTTTTTGCTGATTTTACTTTGCATTTAATTTAGTACAGCCATACTTTCTAGCATTGAGACTTATTTCAAATTTTAATCTTGCACATCACTTGGTTTTGTGGATGTGGGATTTTTGTTATTGGCAGACAGCAAAAGGCTTTTGTAAATTGTCATTATTCCAATATTATTACAAGGACTGGATCTCTGCAGGGCTGTTGTCTATCACCTCTGTTGCATATTGTGTACACAGACAGTTGCATAAGTACTGAGGAGAATAGCTATATTGTTACAACAAACACTGGATCCTGCAGAGCTTGCAGACATACTGAAGAATATAGCAATATTGTTAAATGTTCAGATGATGCCACATCGTTAACCTTGTTGCATGGGCATAATCAAGATCATGGCAGTGCATTACCAAATTTTGTACACTAGTGTGATGATAACTTTTTTGGAATTAACTGTAGATAAGAATATACTTCGGAAAAATTAAAGGTGGGCCTGTTGTTTCCAGTGTGATACACAATAAGCCTATTGAGACTGCTGACATCTTCAAGTAGCTAGGCACTATTTATCAGCTTCAGTGGGATGTAACACGGAACTTTTTGTTAAATTTGGCCAGAAAAGAGTAAATCTTCCTTGCAAGCTGATCAGTTTTTCAGTCATTAACATTAAGCTATTTTTACAAGTCATTCATTGGCAGTCTGTCTATCTTTTTGCTTTTTGCTGGTTCTGCAGTCCGCCTATCCATGATAAGAACAGTCTGAACAGCGTTGTCAATATGTGTTCTCAGATAATTGGTGTCAGGCAGAGGGATTTAGCTTCCATTTGTGATCAGCTTGTCAGAAATGCTTCCTACACCTAGTTTGTACCAGAACATATGCTAGCAGGAGACTGTCTTGTTAAGCTCACAAAAATTGTACACTATGCCTGTATGCAGAAGTAATAGGCATTTGAAATCATTTGTTCCCTCATCAGTCCAACTGCTCAACCAAAGAGCAAAATTAATAGACAAAATTGTTACTTGTGTGTGCATGTGTGTGTCACCCGCACTCTACAGTGCCTTTCAGACGAGGAACATAAGTAAATCAAAACACAGACAACAATTTAAATTTTAAAAATATAATATAATTTAAAATCCATAAAAAGGAAACACAACACAAAACAATTCCTAATATCCCAACCCCACAGTCTTGAACACTTTCCTGGTCACAACACATCTAATGTTCCTGCTGAAAATAAGCTCCTCCCAAAGTCTCAACTTAAACAACACAAAAAATCTACACTTGAAGGCAGCACACAGTTTCCACTTGACACTGACACAAGTATCCTCTAGCAGTCAAGCGTGACACAAAGTTCCACTGGAGGATTCCCGGCGCATATGAAGAATAGAAACAGAAGAGAAAAACACAAACACAGAAACACACAGAAACACAGAAACCTGGAGAAATAAAACAAAAACAATTCTTTAAACAAATGCAAATTCAAGCCTATTCATAAAACATACACAAATATATCACACTCATCAGAACTCTCCTCATTCTTCAACATTATACACAGGCTCACCAAAAACCATCAAAAATACTCATTCACCGAAACATCAACAAAGATGCACACTCATCTCAACAGGTTCAGTGGTACATAAAGTAAAGATACAAATCTGTCAGGATTTGTCCAGTCCAGTCAAGTCCTTCAAGACTTGTTTACAAATAGAAAACCTCCTCCGCTCTGGACACAACACCAAGGAGACCTTTCTTCTCCCGTCAAGGAATAAAACCCCAATCACACACACACATCCGAAACACTACCACACTCTTTCCATTGTTCTTCCAACAAGCGACCTATCAACACCAAACTTAATTAAACACAGATCAGCGTGCCACGCCTCGGGCTGTTGATTGCTGTCTTTACCACCTCACCCAGCCAATTACTTCTCTCTATCCCCTTCCTAACTAAATAAAAAAAAACATTTAAACAAAATACACAGCAGGTTTGTGACAGTGTGTGTGCATGCATGGGAGTGTGGTGATGTAGATGTGTCTTAAGAATGGTCCTGAGGCTTTTTCTAAAAAGTTTCCTTTGATGCACAACCCAAGTATAATTTCTTTCTGGGATTAATATAAATTTTGTCATTATCATTGTCATTTTTATTAGCCAAATAGTCACATATTTAGTCTTTTATGGTAAGTTCTCAGCACACATAAGTAACAATGGCATGTAATGTATATCTTTGCTTTCTATCTGACCACAGGTGCAAGTCAGGGTATATGACCCCAACACACCTGAAGGTGCAGTCATTTGTACCGGCACTATCTTTATCCAGCGTAACCTCAACAGTCCTGTGTTTACAGAAGACATTTATAGAGTGACCATCTCAGAGTACCACCCTCTGCTGGAGCCAGTACTGAACCTGACGGCTGTTGATGCTGATGGGGTTAGAATGACTCTTGCAAATATGAATTTCAGCAGAGCCAGGAATATTAATAGTATTCGCAGATTATTATTATTTTTTATTTTTTGCATTCAACAGGCACCTGGGGCTAGTTGCACAACATTTTTCTTAAATTGAAAACTGTTGTAATAAAAGATATTTAGAAACTTTTTTTAAAAATAGCTCCTATGCCCTTTAGATGCATTGCACAAGCACACAGCAAAATGTGCTGATAGGAATGAAAGTCTGACTAAAGCAGTTTTATCATATTTAAAACAATGTTGGTTAAAAAAATTTTGGAAATATTGTGTGCAATGTTTCAAGAAAACTGATTATTTAGATTTTAAGCTTTTAAAATTAGATATGTATCATGTAGCTGTCCCCAGGTCACAAGAACATCATTCACACCTATTTCTTTAGATTAACCTAGCATCCTTAAAGCTCCAAGTTTTTAGCCATGCTGCATCTGTCTGTAGAGCAAGTCCCATACTGAGGATCCTCTGTTATGTGCCATGCTACATCTATGTCAATGATTCCTATATTGAGAGTGGAGGAGGCTGTCCTTAGCTGTTTTAGGCAAATGGGTTTTGAATGCTGGCACCTATAAGTGACGTGATTATATGTGGGATGTTGGTGTATTGATCAGTGTAGTGGGTAGAAGTGTACAATGGTGGAGTTGGTGCTTTTCTATACAAATTAATTATATTGTTATTAACTCTGTAAGCTTCATGGCTGCTCACAGGGACAAATAAAGTTTGTATTGTAAGAATCTTCTATGATGTAACACCTGAGAGAGATCACAAACTCATACTGTATGCCTCCTCCAGGACCAGATTGTGTACTCTCTTGTAACATCAAACCAGCCAGATATTGACCCCATCTTCTATCTACATCCATTGTCTGGACGTCTCTACCTTCGCAGCTCTCTGAATGGATCTGCCATCACTCTTTACAACGTAAATATTTTTTGCCACCTTTTGCATGTGCCAGTATGCATATGTGCATGTGTCATAAATGTAGGGAGAATGAGAGAAGGGAGTGTATTTTACCCCCTACTCACGAATTAAAGCTAGATCATAGCCAAATAGCTAGCCATGTAAACATGGTGCCACATGCAGAGAAAGAACAATGTCCAAGACAAGATCTGAACCAAGGACACCCAATCCTCACTCAGTTGGGGATAAGTTCTTAACTTTTGAACCACCAGACCACTTTGTGCATGCATAATGGAAATGAAAGTACAATAATACAAGCTAGCAAGTAGCATACAGGTACCTGAATTTAGGATTTAGACGAGAGTGAAACTATTCAGCAAAGACCTGCACCTACAAATATCTAGCATCAGGCAACATGGTATAGATCACCAACCCACCAGCAGCTACCACCAACTAAGACATTCACCTACCACAAATGGAACAAATATCTAGCATCAAGCAACCGGCAAAAGAGTATGGATCACCAACCCGCCAAAAGCTACCACCAACTAAGGCTTCACTCTATAGCTACATTAGTGATATATGTTCTGTTTGCACAGATGACTGTATTTGCAACTGATCAGCGACCAGGAACCTCAAGGAATGATTCTGCTCTAGTCTATGTCACTGTTGACTTGGATGAGTACCCCATCTTCCAGCCGGCCTCTTACTCCCAGACTCTTCCAGAATCCCAGACAGTTGGTAGTTCAGTCCAAAAGGTCTTTGCTGTTGACAATGACCTTAAGGTGTGTATGTCTTTGTCAACTGTTTTAAACTCATGTTCCCTGCCCCTGTCATGAATGACCATCCTGAAGTCTCTTTAAATAACAGTCATGAATAATTCTCATGCTGAAGTCAGTGTGAACTAGTTCTGTTTTAAGATCATGTTCCATTCTTGAATGATCTTCATGCTAAAGATTTTGAAGGCAGTTGTAGACTGTTTTTGTTGTTTATTTATTTTTATTTTTTTGTGTGTGTGCTGTAAACAGAGACTGTACATCTGCATGTACAAGAATGTCCATGTGTAATGTGTATCCCTAGGCGTTTCGGATATCCATGCACATGCATCAACAAAGACAAAAATACATCCTTGCATTAACATAAGCATACACATACAGGTAGCATGATCAAATCACAAACATGTCACTCATTGATTTCTGTTGTGGTTGTCTACTGCCAACAGGGGAGAATTACTTACACTGCTCAAGGATACTACCCTGCTGATGCATTTTTTACCGTCAATGAGACATCAGGTGTCATCACCTTAACCAAAAGTCTGACCAGGGATCCCGATCTGCTACAGAGTTACAGAGTAAGATATTTCAGGCAAAAGGTTCCCTTCTTCTGTGTAGCATCCCAAATTCAACATCTGTGCAGTACTCTTTATTATTTTATTATTACTACTACATGTATTGTTGTAGCAGTAGCCTACTTTCTAGTATTTTGAGGTCATCACTACATTTTGGTATTTAGCCACTCACCATTCAGCACTCACACAGTTTACAGTCCAATAGGCTCAATACTTCTGTAAAAAAGGTCTTCTTATCTTTCTGCCCCATAGCTATTAAGATGCAACCATTAATATAGTATTGAATGTAAGGTTTATTAGTCGCATGCAAGAATAAAATCAAGTACAAAGGCCAAACCTGATTCCAACATCCACTGACAAAAATGATTGGAAGAGAGAACATTTAGTTTCTTCAGCATGCAACACATTTTAAATATTTCAGTCAACTTTCTTTGTCTGACAGTTACAAGTGATGGCCTGGGATTCTGTATACCCTTATCGACGAGCAGCTACCAGTGTTTTATTCACCATTCCACGCAATCCGAATTCTCCTGTCTTCTCCTCTGGTGGCAGCTATGTTGTCAGTGTGAATGAGGGCGTGGCACTGGGCTATGTTGTCACCAGAATTCAGGCCACTGACAATGATGGTGTAAGTCCCCAGTGCTTCTTGATGTCTGTTTCACAATCTGCTGCAGATGATGATAGCATTTGTCATCATCATCATTGTTATATGTCACCCATGTATATGTCGTCATCATATTCATCATCATCACTGCCTGCATCACCAGGAGGAGTCAAGAAATGAAAGACAAGAGACACAGGATGAGAGATAGGGGACAAGAAATAAGACACAAAGAGACACTTTCACAAAAATGTGTAGTATTTTTCTGAGCTGAACTTCTGTTACTTGATACTGGAAGACCGTTACCTGAAACCATAGACATAATTATTTCTCTGGACTGCCAGTGGTCTGTTGAGACCAACTCCTAGCCTTTCACAAAGTTGTAGGTTCTCAGGTCTCAGCAAACCATTTCAAAACTTAGTATCCAGAACAATGATAAAGTTCTTGATGTCAACAGTATTAACAGTATCAGGAGTATACTTGCAATAGGTTTCTTGCTTAGTTTTTATTTCTTTCTTTTTTGGCAAAAGTTGCCGAAGTTGGATAATTGGCCTTATTCTAGAAGTTAACATGAAAAATGTGTCTGCAAGCAGCTAATAGATAAACATCTCTGCTGATACTGTTGTCATTAAATGTCATGGTGACTGTTTGACTGTTTGTTTTAAGGCTGTTATCTGTATGCTGCAGGACACCGTAAGATTTAGAATTGTCACAGATCAGGACAATGGAGCAGGTTTGTTTTTCCTGGATTCACAGACTGGAAATTTCAGCGTGCGCAGTCCACTAACTGGCAGACCAGTGGGCCAGAATCAGTACAGGGTGTGTAAGCTTTTTCTTTCTCCATAACTTGTAAATGACTAGTATATCAGCCAGACTTTTTTTTAAAAAAAGCTGGGTCTCTTAATATGACAAATATTGTCAACACAAAATTTTGTTTTTCTGTGACATTATCAGAATGTTTTTGTTTTGTCAGATCATTATCCGCAGAAACTGTATAATTAGTGGCTTTGTGGAAAATCATCCTGAGCATATCTATATGCTTATGTGTTTGTAAAGTTAGATGTGCAAATACATTTTTGTGTTATTGTAGTTTTACATGTGTATCATAACAAATAATATTAACAAGGCCTTGTAAGGGAATAGTTGTCTAGTAGTTACAATCCTAAGTCATATCTAAGAGAGATTGCAGGATTAAAAACATTTAGTAGACCGATCCAAACTGTGTTAGAGTTTTCCTGGTGTTACTTGTGATCCCTGATTCATATTATTTATTTCCTCTTTTTCTGTAGTTCACTGTAGAGGCATCAGATGGACGTGGCAACACTGCTAATGCTCAGTTGACTGTGAATATCATTTCTTCTACGCTGGATCAGCCTCCCAGATTTAGTGGGACGTACAATACACCCATCACAATTTACCAGCCTGTGTCATCAGCTGTACAGACTGTGGCATGTACAGACCCTGACATCCCTGCAGCACAGGTATTCAGTCTCCCCAGTTACAGTATGAATATGTATAGGTCACCTTCCATCAATGCAAAAGCTGTTAAACCTTCATTTACTCATCAGCGCAAAGTGCTTTTAAATTCTATCATTGAAACTCTCTGGTGTGACTTTTGTCTTGTTACCCCAGAACTGTATCTATATAACCATATTACAATGGATTAAACAAGGTCTTTACAAAAGAAGTTTATTTACTTACTCAACTCTTTCAAAACCAATTTCCAATAAAATCAAACAAGGTTAAAAAAAAATGTTATTTAACCTTGCTGGGAAGACACAGCTCCACTTCCCCACAGCTCATCTGGGCAGCTGTGGTGTTTCAGAGGGAAGTAAAGAGCTGGCTGGTGTTAGGTATTTACACACTCTCACTACTCCATCTAAAACCTTTTATATGTAGATATTAAAAGATGATGTGCAAACTTTAACAGTTGCTTGCTTACCACGAGGCCAACCTGTTCACAATGTGCTGAAGCAGCCACACAACTTTTGCAACAAAGCATGAATGCTGTGTCACCTCACCAGGACATGCTATATCATTTCATCCTGACAGGATTAATTGAGAATGTCTTGTCAGTCACATTAAATATAAAAAGACCAGTGCCTATGAAGCTGACTAAATAAAATCACAAGCCTCGAGATCCTGGAACAGTGAAATAGGCACCAGATTATTGTCCTAGACTTTGTGACACACATGATCAATGGTTGAGACTACCTGGGTCCCAGAATAATGCAGTACTGTATTTTCTACAGACTAAAGTTGATTTCAGCATTAGTTTGAAAAAGAGTTGTAACAAAACATTTTGGATTAACTTTGACCTGTATGGCAGAGACCAGTTAAGTAAGTGATCCAGAACAAGTTATAAGCTAAATGTGTTTTTGTCACAGGTGCCTGCTCGAATCCGCTACAGACTTAAGGACTATGCGCCAGACAGCAGATTTTTCAGTCTCAACAGTGATACTGGAGTGATTTCCCTTCAACAATCTTTAATAAATGACACCGCCTACACACAAACATACACAGTAAGTTAGTTTTATGATTTTTAAAAATATTATAGATGGCACATAGATAATGTTGGTATGCTTTGAGAGAACTTTTTAAAATTTTTTTGACATCTTGTTATAAAATGGAGAATATGAGGATAAAACATAGGATTCTTTTGCTGAATTTTGATATTAAATGATGGGAAAGGCTCAAGAGACTACATTCCTCTTGTGCAGCTTGTTATTGAGTGCTATGACATCCAAAACCCAGGCCTGACTGCAGAGACAGTGGTTGCTATACCTGTCAACCGCAACCCCAACTGTCCAGTCTTCAGGGGTGCCCCCTACAGAATTAGCATCAGTGAAGATTTTGCTGTCAATGCCTACATTCTGCCTGTCAATGCCACTGATGCTGATGGAGTAAGTAGGGAGTTTTCTGTCAAGTATATGAGGTCACTGTTGTCCTGGTGGAACTGTGGCTAAACATTTGATGACTGGTAGCATCTGACACATCTATCATGTAATTTTTCTGGATGTGTTTACAGCTGACTTAGCAGTTGGCTCACCAGTGGGAGGGAAACACAGTTGTAATACAAGAGGACATCAATGTTACTCTGTATTATATCTGTCAAATTTAACCATGTTGACATTAAAGGATGGTGGAGTGCAAAATTTTGTTTCTGATGGTTATGTAAAGCTTACTGCAAGATACTGTTTCCCCAAATCTCCTCCTGTTATCGAGATTACATTGTTCAAAGAAGTGCATCAACCTGCCCTTGGCAGTGGTGATGTTTCTGCCTCAACTCTACTGTCCCTGTCTGCTGCATTCAACTCTATCAACCATTCTCTGCTTTTTCATAGAGTCCACACCCTCTATGGAATTTCTGGACCTGCACTTCCATGGTTCACCTCATGTCTCAATGATGGGACCCAGACTGTGTTCTTCGATGGTCTGACATCTTGCTCTGCTCCACTTTCTTGTGGGTTTCCCCAAGGCTCAGTACTTTTCCCCATCCAGTTTATTTTGTACACAAAACCACTTTCATCATGCATTCTGTGTCACCATGTTTCTCATCAATCATATGCTGATGACATGCAACTGTACTGCTCCACTCCGCCTGCTTAGTCTCACTCTGCTATTAGCACTATAGAAACCTGTAACATGGACATCAAAGAAACCTGGAATTCACTCAGATTTGGGGAATTAATGTCTTGAACTGAGCTTTACCTGAATCATTAGCAAAAAATCTGCACTCTGCTAGTCCTTTAACCCTCTTGGCGCAACATGCAAGTATTACAAAGACTGGCTAATAGCTAAAAACTGTGAAGACAACAGTGGGTGAAGTTTGTTTTAACAAGTTTGTTTTTTGCTGCTCTCAGGTAAACATTAGACCAAGAAATGTAGACATTTTTGGGGAAGGTAAAAACTTGAACTTTGCAATAAAAGTAATGAAAGCTGCTTTCCCCATGCTTCCCCAGTAAAGCTACATTTGTGCTCATCGTGCTCCAAGTTTTAATGACGGATTACTCCACATTGTTTACAGTTGTCAACTATATGAATGGGGACAGATTATAGATAGTATGAGGGAAGCATTTGCTGTATTTATAAGAATACACTGAATACAAATACATATGTGTGATCTTGTAGGGTAAATACGTATGATGTGTTGTCCTTGCTATGTTTGTAACACTATGCTGAACATTTAACATATATATATATACTTGCTGACAATATACACTCCACCTGTTCTCCAGGATGTTATCAGTTACTCCATTGATCAAAGTAATGCCAACGGGGTTGCAGCTGCCAACTATTTCTTCGTCAGTTCATCCACAGGTGACATCTATGTCCGCAAGGAGCTGCAGTCAGCATCCTCCCAATATGATGTATGTCATATTGTGTCTCTTCTTTTGTTTGTTTGCTTTTGTGTTTGTGTGGTGTTTGAGTGTGCATGTGTATGTGTTGTGTTTGAGTGTGCATGTGTGTCCGTGCATGTGTGTTTGAGAGAGTGTGTGTGTTGTTTGCTGGTGCATACATTGTGTGTGTTGTTTAGGTATGTATTGTCGTTATATGTTGTTTGAGTGTGCATATATGTGTGTGTGTGTTGTTTGAGAAAGAGTGTGTATATGCTTTGTTTGAGCATTTGTGTGTGTGTTGTTTATGAGAGAGTGTGTATGCATGTGTTTTGTTTAAGTGTGCATACATTTTGTGTGTGTTTGTTTCATTTGAGTGAGTGAGTGTTGTTTGAGTGTGTGTGTTGTTTGAGAGTGTGTGTGTGTGAGAGAGAGTTAGTGAGATAGTCTCAATGCCAGATATTGACATTAATCTTTGATGAATGATGCGTCTTAATGTGTTGCAGTTCACTGTCATTGCCTTTGATGACCGTATCCCAAGATGCCGTGCTTCGGCACAAGTCACTGTTATCATTGATGAAGATGTAGCTCCTCCATACTGTCAGTCAAACCAACAGACTACCATCCCAGATACCACACCTGTCAACCTGACTCAGGTCTATCGCTTCCAAGCCACTGACAATAATTTGCGGGTTAGTCTATATTTCATTGCTCCTTTGGTTTGTGATGGGAAATTCTTAGCAGGTTTACAGTTTAAGGCTTGTCATTCTGGCTGGAAGCTTCCTCTGCTTACCCAGTAGCAGTGGGTATACATGACTGTAGATATGACAATATGTGTGATTGTATACATGACTGAACATGGAAAAGCAAGCAGAAAGGGTTGGGCTCCTTTTAGTTAAAAATGGCTGTTCCTACTCCCACTTAATTTAAGACTTGTTAGTTGTAATCATAATGTTGATTGTTTCTTCAGGGAACTCTCCAGTTCATTGATGTGAGAGACAGTCTTGCAAAAGCCTATTTCTATGTCCGCCCTGATGGGGACGTTCGTGTGCTACAGCCTCTCACGTCTACAGCAATAAGTAGATTTGAGGTCAGTAAAATACTTTCAGCATCTTTATTAAATCTTACTTATATGAAAGATGATTGTTGTCTTATATAGATTTTTTTGTACAAGTGATAACAAAGTACCTATTTGTATTCATCAACTTTGTTATGAAATAGTAGAAAAGGGAGAACCTAGTTCTTACTTAATATAGTAAAACCTTGTACTTGTTGTCAAATTCTACAGAGAATATATCAGATTATTTTGTCATATAGTGGCCTAATTTTAGTTAAATATTTTAAATCCTATATATAATGTCTAAAAAAAAAATCTACAGTAGTTACAAGTAGAGATAGACTCTCAGGAATCAATATCAATTATTTATGTATTCATCAAGACTTAAACACTTGGAAAAGAAAAGACTGAGGAGAAACATCAGAAGTCTGAATGGCAGTACAAGAATCCTTGGTGCTGCTTCTATTTACCTTCCTTGTGGGCCTGTCTTGATTTGCCTTTAACCCTGACTGCCTCCATCATTTCCTGATTTCCTTATTTGCAGCTGGAGGCACCTGTAGTTGACACCTATTTCCCTAAGAACTTTGGATCTTGCAAGCTGACTATAGTGGTTCAGCACAACATCGGAAGACCTACCTTTGGGAGCTCAAGCTACTCCGCCACTGTTCCTGAGTATGAGCCGCCTGGAGCTATGATTCTTGACCTTAATGCAACTGATGCTGACAATGTAAGTGGCCTTGTCTGCCAGGAGAAAAGAACTGACTTAAACTCATCATTCTTTTATCTTTTATTTAAATGAAAATGATCATAAGTGATTCTGCTTTGTCTGGTGGCATGAACTTTTAAGAACTTCCTTGTCCTCTTGTTGTTGTGCTTTAGTGTTTGTCATTGTAAGATATACCATTCAATTGTTGAATACTTTTTTATTACATTTTATTTATTCTTTATTACATTTTCATTATTCTTAAACTTCCGACATTTTGTACTTTGTTTTAAATGTTTTAAAGGATCGTGAAAAAATTAATTTGAATATCTGTTTCAGGATTCTTTCAACTGCCATATATCTGGGGATGCTGAAGATCAGCAGTATTTTACCATTGATAGCCAGGAATGCAAAATTTTTCTGATCCAGTCACTTAGCCACACTCAGACACGGCAATTCATGGTGAGTGCAGACAGGCCTGTGTGTCTGATCTTGTTGCTGGTCTAAAGTTTTCAGCTTTTCTATCACCAGTTTATATCCCACTTACTGATCCATTTCTCACTGTTCTCCATACATGCATCTCCTTCTGTACAGTGGTGCCTTGGCACTTGAACTGATTCATTCTTTAACATTTTGGTTTTCGACCAATATTTTAGAGAGAATTCGGCTTCATTGCTTGACCACTTGCTGAGCACTTGTCTGTCATGCTTAAAACCTGCATGAGATGCCACTCATACTGATGACATTTCAGTGTTTTAAAAAAAAAAAGGGAAAATATCACCTTGCTTGTTGATTTCAAGCAGTAAAGACTTGTTCTGGAGCTGTGTTCATGATCATCATCCAACGAATCTCAGAGGCAGTGGACACACAACTTAGAGAAGAACAGGCTGGTTTTCGTAGAAGAAGAGGATACACCGACCAGATATTCGCACTACGCAACATCATTGAACAGTGCACAGAGTGGCAGAGGCAGCTCTATATTAACTTCGTAGATTTCCAGAAGGCTTTTGACAGCATCCATAGAGAGAGTCTTTGGCGCATCCTGAGAGCATACGGAATACCAATGGAAATTGTACTGCTGATCAAAAGCTTCTATGCGAACTTTTCATGCTGTGTTGGAAACAGTGACATCTACTTTGAGGTCGGGACCGGAGTGAGACAGGGCTGCGTGATGTCTTCCCTGCTCTTTAACCTTGTCATTGACTGGGTAACGCGCCATACAACGGAAGATGAACCAAGGGGCATACGATGGAGACTCTCCACGAACTTAGAAGACCTAGACTTTGCCGACGACCTGGCCCTGCTGTCACACACCCACCGGCACATGAAGGAGAAGACGACTAGCCTGCACACTTTTGCGCAGCAGGTCGGACTGCACATCAGCCGGACAAAGACAGAAGTGATGACCCTGAACACCACCAATCCAACACCGATCAGCATAGAGGGAGAAGACCTGCCGATGGTTGAAAGCTTCACCTACTTGAGCAGCATGGTCACGCAAGATGGAGGAGCAGGCCGTGACATCCAGAGCAGACTGAGCAAAGGCAGGGGCATCTTTTGTAGCCTACGCAACATCTGGAAGTCGACACAGTACAGCATCAATACCAAGCTGAGACTTTACCAGAGTCTGGTCATGTCCACTCTACTGTATGGCTCGGAGTGCTGGCGAATGACTGACAGCGACCTCAACAAACTGTCAGTCTTCCACACCAAAAGCCTGCGAAGAATCCTGGGCATCTTCTGGCCAAGGACAATCTCCAACGAAAAACTACTTGCCCAGTGTGGGCAGGAGAGTATGGCCACCATCCTGTTGAAGAAGCGATGGCGCTGGATTGGTCACGTCCTCCGAGGCGGGAGCAACTCCATCATAAAAACTGCCTTACACTGGACGCCAGAAGGAAAACGCAAGCGAGGTCGGCCCAAGATCACCTGGCGCCGAACTGTGGAGGCAGACATGAAGACCCTAAACCTCAGCTGGGGTACTGTGTGGAGTCTAGCCCAGGACAGGCAAAAGTGGAGGACCTTTGTCGCTGCCCTACGTGCCGACCGGCATAACGGGCAATAATCTAATCTAATCTGTGTTCATGATCTCATGGGGGGTTTTCTGTTTGTTTTTGTTCTTTTTTAAATGTGAGTGTGTGTATACATATGTATACCATAAGTGATCATGGGTCCCAAGAAAAAGTGCATGAGAGAGGACAACAGTAATAACAACAATTAATAGAATAAAGAATTACTAATTAGCCGTTCAGTAAGTTAACAATCTCAATAATATGTATTAAAACACTGGCCCGATGCTCCACTGGGGGCGAATAGGAACAAGAAGAATATTAAAACATAAAGAGGCCATTTAAGTAGCTGATGTACTGAAGAAGTAAAAGGGTAACAAATATGAAATTGAGATTTTAGCTTGAAATTTATAATTTTGTAATAATTAAATTGAATTTTTCTTTAAATATATTTCAAACAAACTCATGTTTTTTTTACATATGCTGTACTTTAATGTAACACACACACACAAAGTGCCTACACAAAAGTCAGACACACATACTGACAGGAGAAGAAGGTTGATTGATTTATTTATTGAAGAGGCCTTCAGCCCATTTGAAGGGGAATCCAAACAGCACACAGTACAATATAAAACAATGCACTAAAACATACATCCTAAGCTACACAACCTGTATGATGAATTAAATAGTCAGCTATTAGATTTCGTACTTCAAATGCTTCATAGATATCATTTGCGATATTATTAACTATGTACTTGGCAGTATTTGTTTGTAGCAATGATAAACAAAAAGCAGATTAATGTTGGTCATACTTTTTAGGTACAAATTTCTTTCTCAATATGCTCTATCTTGGACATACGAACATAGCATGCAATTCCGACTCTACAACACCTGGACAAAAGGAACATAACAGGATATTAGCATTGTCGATTGAGTTGTTCACAAAACGCAAACATTGTGGCTACAGACATGAAACGCTGAGTCGAAAATGTATTAAGGCATTACAGATTCCTGTGTTAGACATCGTTCAGATATGTACATAAAGAGAAAGCCAATTTAAATGCTCTATAAAATGAAAAATGATCTGCAATTGAAATTTGTATAATACTTCCATGCCAATCTTGATACTAATTATCAGTAAGCCTTCATTTGAACTCTCTCAAGAACACTTTCACGTCTTCCACGCCCTGATTTTCCCACACATACCCAAAACCATATTTATACAGTAAAAAGAAGACATCAGACACCCACGTTCTCTTGTTTTGAAGATGCGTGTTCAGCAACATATGGTACACTTTGTATGGGATTCGGTTAGCAGGCATTTGAAGGACCTGAAGCCAGTAGTGAATACACTGAGTATGCACATTTATACTAATAGGGTATCTCCTCGTTTCATCATAATACCATATCATTAAGTGTGTGAGAATTGACACTTAAAAAATGCTTCAATGCAAACTAATGAACTCTTTCAATAATGTTTAAATCCATCCCCATACCTCAGCCCCGTATGTTAATATAGGTAATATTTGTGCATCTAATAGTTTAACAAAAACTAGTGGTGAACGCACACCATGTATCCACAACATACGTAGAATGCCAATGACACCTTTTTTGGTACAGCATGCAATATCAAGAGCATGAGAAAAAGATAAATGTGTTGAAAAAAAATCACTCTAGATATTTGTTCATATTTACAACTTTTACATGCTCCCTTCCTATGTGCCATTTCTCCCCAGGAGAGGAAGGTATGAAAGAAAAAAAGAAAAAGGCACCAGTTACTTAAAGTATTCCCAGAAAACATGGGTTTTAAGGCCAGATTTAATGCATCAAAAGTGGTATGTGTGCAAAGTGATGGTGGCAAAGTATTCAGCAGCTGAATGTCTCGTGTCTGATATGTGGCAAAGAGCTGAGATGCTCTGACAATGGTAGCAGAATGACTGGGCTGATAAGTTGCAAAGAACCCAGACAGATATTTTAACAATGGTAACAGAGTGAGGCCACCTTGTTGTCAATGCTGACATGGACAGGCAACTAGTGAAGCTCACAAAAAAGTGGTGTCACGTGATTGCATTTGCACTTATGAAAGACAATGTAGGCAGCATGCTTTTGGGTGCACTGAAAGTTGTCAAGCAGGATGTTCAAACATTCAGCAAACAGGGAGTTGGAGTAGTCTAAGCAGTAGTGCACAAATGCTGACATGAGTTTCTTGGTGGTTAAGAAAAGTTTTATTTGGCAAATTCTACAAAGCCTTAGGAAAAGTGAATTAAAGACTCCATTTATGTGTCTGTCTGCAGTTCAATGTTCTTGCTGTTGACAATCGACTGGGAGTTTCCAACACTGGGCAGACATCAGTCACTATCAATGTTACACCTGATCAACCACCAATTTTCCAGAATCTGCCAAACCAGGTTCAGCGAGATGAGGAGGACAAAGCTGGTATATTTATCTTCCAGATCAGTGCCAGAGATCCAGACTTGAGGGTGAGCAAGCTGTATATTTCATATTTGATAATTAACTCTGTGTATACCACAACTTGGAGTCAGCTAGCTATGAGCAGCATCAGTGCTGTCCATCAATAAATTGAATATGATAACTGAGACATCAATGAGCTAACTATAAGATAGATGGATGAACAGTCTGGTGACAGATCAGCAATGACATTGGTCCTAACTAAAAGAAAGTACATTGTGTTTATCAAGTGAAGAATGAGTTTTTTCGCTGAAGCCTAATATAATAATAATAATAAAGTTTATTTATATATCACTTTATCCCCCCACTATCAAAGGTAATAAAAATAAAAAACAGAGAAATAATAATAATGGAAGGCTGGTCTCAAAAGCAAGTATAACAATATTTTAATACTGTATAACAATGTATTAATCTGTCCGGGCATATGTATTTCTCTCCTCTTGCAGAAGAACCTGGTAGCATTTAGCCACACAGTTAAGCAAGCCGACATTTTGATGAATGTTTTAAGTTTACTCTCATTCTCCTCCTGTTGGCATTCCATGGCTCCATAGTACAGTAAATCAGTTTAGATGTTAGAACTATTCGAGAATAAATCTAATAAAAACTACTTTTTGTTGCGATACACCTCAAAATATATAATCCATTTTAGTTGGAAGCACTTGTAAGCCATCAGTTTATGTTCTCTGGTTTGATTAATAGACTGTTGCTTGGCAGCACTGGTAAGATATTTTATTGTTTTTTTATGTTTGGCAGGGTAAACTGGTCTTCAGTGCAGTGGGACTTGATGCTGCACCAAGCATGTTTAGTGTCAATGCCTCAGGATACGTCACTGTGCGGAGTGATCTCAGCCTTGACTACACTACACTTTACAGAGTAATGATGTTGCGAAGTTTTACAAAACTTGCAATGTTATGGTTCTAGGGGGCTAGTGAAAAAAAATGGCAGTAGAAGAAGAGCATTTTGATTTTCAAGAACTAAGATAAACAGCTTCAGATCTTATTGTAAACAACAGATATACACAATTTTCTGCAGGATGATAAACGATATTTTTACTAATGTTTGTAGCAAGAGTTATTGCTAATTTTGGTCTGTTAATGATTGGTATCATAGTATTAAACTAGATGGATGAAATGCTCATTAATGGCTGGTAATCATGCAGCTAAAAGAAGCCAGCAGTTAGCAAGGTGACTGGTTGGCGATTGTGTAGAGTAATAGGAAGCTAGCATGAAGACTGACTGGGGATCATGCAAAATAATAATAAGCTAATATGAAGGCTCGTATGTGTTGCAGCTGGTCGTCACAGTGTATGATGATGCTATCCCTGAAGTTCGGGCAACTAGTACTTTGACTGTCAGTGTTGCCCGCAACCAGTTCCCTCCTCGTTTCACACAAAATCCATATACGGCAACCATCAACAGCCTCACGCAAGTGGGCAGTGTAGTGGCTACAGTTGTTGCCACAGATGGTGATAATGTACGTTTCTGACTTTTGTGGCTGAAGAGTCAGTCAATGAGAGTGGGTGAATGTGTGCTTGTGTGGATAATGTAGGAAGTGTATTTTGTGGTCTGACACTGTAGGATATGTGTTTTGTGGTCTGGATATTGTAGGATGTGTGTTTCAGGATCAGGTGACCTACATAATAACCAATGTGTACAGTAGGGGTGTGGATTGTATGCTTCTTCTGTGTAGAGTGGGACGTAAGGTCTGTGGTGTGTGTTTCAGGATCCAGTAACCTACAGAATTACTGGTGGCAACTCTTCTGACTTCATGATAAATTCCATTAACGGTCAAATCTATCTTATCCGGGCAATTGAAAGCTCTGCTTCTAGCACTTTAACAGTAAGTGTTTATACCTGATATATATATATGCATGTGTACAGAAGTACTGTGGAAGACAGTGCAAGAGTAAGGGTTTCTAAAATCAAAGAATATTTGTCACATTTCAACTTGAAAGATTGTTTGGTATGTATACATCATGTCTGACTTCCTCATGTGTCTTTACACCTGTGTGTGTGTGATTTCCCCAGTTACAAGTGCAAGCCACTGATCGGCCAGTACAAGGTTTGAATGACACAACAACTGTAAACTTTCAAGTCAGCATGGCCAACACCAACCCTGTCTTTCTCAACAATCCCCCTTACACAGTGCCTCAGATTGCTGAAACAGTTCCTGTTGGAACTGTCGTTTTCAGTGGTGTCTCAGCCAGAGATGCTGATCTTCAGGTAAGGGAAATATTTCTTCTTAGTACTTTATGAGATGACATGACTTTGTGGAGATCACCCTCTAGCTACCACAGATCCAGCTGTCCAAACCTGTTCCAGTCAGCGGAATGTGGGCAGAGAACCCACAGCCTCATTCATTCAAGTCTGCCCAGTTTGGAATCGCGAGAGAAGGCGGTTTCCCCACTGTGACAGGATGACGCTTTCCCCCGTGTCACTGCTGCACGGCCTGGTAAGTATACACCAGTTGAGATAGTTTCCTGGCAGCAGCAGCGGAGCCTCATCTTCGACACTGGTAAGATTCCCAGTATGTCAGGGGGCCTCGAGAGCCTCTCAGCCCTGCCCACAGGTCAGGTGAGTGGCCCAGCCTTCAACCGGAGCCTGGTCTTACAGCACAGCCTCATCTTTGAGCCTGCTGAGACTCCCTGCCACGTCTATGAGCCTGAAGAGCCACCCAGCCTCATTGTCGAACCTTGATGGACACCTACATGCGTCAGTGAGACTGGCCTGTCATCCAGCTTTGCCTGCGAGCTGGTGGACTGTGGGACCTCGTCTTTGGGACTGGTCTTATTTCCTGACTTGCCAATGGGACTGGGCTTACTTGAGGGACAACAGATTGGACTAGATGTCATTCTACCAGCTTCATCTCCTCTAAGACAGTGGTTCTCAAAGTATTTCGGACCACGGACCACTTTACTTAATAAAAAACATGGCGGACCACCAAGGCCTAAAATCCCTCTGTACTATGAATTTCAAATTTAAATTGCCGCATTTGTTTTATTACAATTCAAAACTAAATGTCCTTTTGTGACAGTAGTATAGTAATAAGATGACATAAAACTAAGTATACCTCGTTCTTTGTAATTAAAATGTTAATGCAAGGAATGCATCACTTTAAAAATAACTTTGCTGACACATGACGACTGTCAGCCGCGGACCACCTGGCTTATGCCCAGGGACCACTAGTGGTCCGCGGACCACACTTTGAGAACCACTGCTCTAAGACACCCCAACATTCCCATGTTCAAGTTGGTTGACAATGCGGAACCACGGGTCCCAGTGGGAAACTTTTCAGACCTCAGATCCTTGGGTCTATGCAGTGATCAGCGAAGAATTGAGACTCTTTCTTAAACATATCCCCGTGCACGCGATCACCAGTTTGAACACCAGTGCCGGGAACAGTGTCTCTGTGAAGCAAAATTGCATTACTGCTCCAAAAGTGTGCTATTCAGGAAGGGAGCGGACGGACATGCTATATCTTCCTGGTCACTAAGCCAGGAGACCCTTTACATCTCAGCAGGCTCAACACTTCGCCACCCGCCTTGTCTCTCTTGGTAACCGCCAGGCCAGTTAGCGGAGGCTGTTGTAGCAGATTCGCATCCAGCATAGACGCAACAGTCATCTATTGCACAGCATGAGGTGCCTGTCAGCGGCTCACTTTCCATAGTTTGTGATGAGGCCTGTGGAACCGTGCCTGACATCTTGGGTTTTTACCCAGATCATGGAAGCAGTTATTCACCTGAGCTGCATGAAGGCTCAGGCTGCAGTCTCCGCTTATCTGGACCTTTCCTTATACACAGTCAAGGCAGTCAGAGGGTGAAGTCCGACCTGGTTGTCCTTATGACCTGACTGACAGAATTGGGGCGGTTCATTCACTCACTGCATCCTCACCACTTCTTGCAGTGGTGCTGGTTTCCAGCCTTCTTGAGCTTGGCAACATGGAGCCCTTCTAGGTCTCCTTCAAGTAACATGGAATACCTGTTGTTTCCTGGTGATAGCCTTCCTGCTTGAGTTTTCATGCAATCAGTCAGGTCAGATCCTGAGCATTCATTAAGGCTGTTTATGTAATGCTGTTCACAGCGGCCTCTCTTCTGCTTCACAACCTACTGCCCAGCTGGATTTGGGATGTGTTAGTTCGTTGTTTCATCTAGCATATCACCTGTTAGTCTCCACAGAGTGATGTCATCTGGTACAGTATGAAGTAGAAATACCATTTTTAGTGGTGAAAATTCTTTCTTCGAGTACTTACCAGATGACATGACAGCTAGGTCCCTCCCGCCTCCCTGCAGTAGGTTCCAGACTCAGTCCAGACAAAAAATTGGAGTTGAGTGCTCATTAGCATGGCAGGTTAGCATGGGAGGGGGGTTGAACTGATTTGATGTCCTACTGTTCTTTGGTCATTCGACCAAAGCAGGTTTGGACAGCTGGATTTGAGGTAGCTAGAGGGTGATCTCCACATAGTCATGTCATCTGGTAAGTACTTGAAGAAAGAATTTTACCACTAAAAATGGTATTTTCATTTAGGGTCAAGGTATGGCAGTTGGTATATACATGAATTCAGAAAAGTATTTGCCTCTTAAAAGTTGTCTTAGTTGATGTAAGGATTTTAGTCATCATCCATTAAGAGGATTCAAATATTCTTGTTTGGATGTATCTTCTCTTTTCATATTATTACATTATCACAGTACCGCATTTTACTGACTGCTAGATGGTTTGTATATTGGTGAATACTTTGAAAGCTGGCTTTGTATCTACATACCTTTGGCTTTTTTTTCACCTTTTTAACCTTTATTGTCATATTTTTGCATTTATTTTCTAAGAATATCATGCCCGAACACTTGTTTTCTATTTATTTTTGTGCAGAGTAACATAAGTTGTTTTCTGTATATCTGTGTTCAGGGTAACATAACCTGTAATCTTTATGTGTGTAGGGTAATATAACCTGTTATCGTCATGGAAGGTAACAAAACTGTCTGTCTTTATGCAGGGTAACATAACCTGTGATGTGAGTGGCAAGTACCCTGCTGACTATTTCTTCACCATTGACCCCAACACCTGTGTCATCAGAATTGCTCATGACCTCCGAACTGATCAGCAGTCAAATTCCAACTATGTGGTATGTGTTGTAGAAATGTTTACAACTGAACTTCTGTCTACAAAGGACTACTGTTTTATAAGCTTTTTATGTCTTTCCACATGGCTTTACTAAGATACCTGACATCTTTTGTCTTCAGATGAACATTTTTGCGTACGACAGCATGTTTCCAACACAGCGAGTCACAACCACAGTAACTTTGAATGTGTTACACAATCCTCATGCCCCTGTTGTGAGCGGAACCTACCAAAAGAACATCACAGAAGACTGGCCTTTTGGTGATCCCATCTTCAACCTTACAGGCACTGATGCAGATGGAGTAAGCATAATTAGCCTCCTTTTGCTAACAGTTGTTAACATCTCACATATGAACTGGCGTTTGACATGTGTGGGTTAACTATTTCAAGATGGATCTACACAGTAAAGCCAGAACACAGCATGTATTTAATTCAGTGCAATTTAATTACAATTTAATTATTTTAAATAATGTTGTTTTCTTTTAGCTTGTTAATGGCATAAGAAAACTCTTTGGTTGTGGTGCTAGTCCCATCTGTGAAAGATATTTCACTTTAAAATTCTGGGCAGACCATTTAGATTACTCAAGCATTTTAAATCAAATCAAATCAAATCAAGGAGACCCAAGACAGAAATTTTTCTTTTGCTCACAAGGGCAAGCATACATACTCATACAGACATTTAATGCAATAGTTCTAAACTTATACCTATTTCTTAACCTTCCTTTCACATTAGTTTTCCAGATCACATTAGGAGTAAAGCAGACAATTTTTCACTCTTTGCCTGTGCTATCCTTATTTAAATGTATTCTATGTGGTTGCATTTATATGCTTCATTCAGGGGCTATATCTACATAACTGGTTTATATATGGTAAACAAGGGCCATATGGCTACACAGACAAATAATTTAATTGTAATCTTACAAAACTTTATAATTTAAAACAGTAGCTTTCAAAAAATTGAATCTTTATATGTGCATGAATGTTTTAATCATTTTCTTAAGTAAGTTAATGTGGAAGACTCAGAAAAAAGAGATTGGAAAAGTTTGCATCACAAATTGCATGCAATAGTCATTCTTCATCTCACCTCAACCAAAGTAAGGATACCCTGAGTCTAACATTCTGCACCATATGATTGTTGGGTGTCTTCTTTTTTTGCTTGTTTGTGGGTTCCAGTCTCAGGCATGACTTGTTCAGTGATGCTCTGTGTAATGTAAGCCACAATCCATCTTCTTGTGATGGTCTCGATTATGTGCTCTTTCCTTGCTTGGTCCCAGAGTTCTTGGCTTCAGATTCTCTCTGTCAATCTAATCTGCAGAATCTGATGAAGACAGGTATTGTGGTTCAGGTTGTCAGAGTGTCTTCAGATCTTGATCTTATACAGAGGTAGGGACGTGACATTTGCGTTGAGCAACCTGTTTGGTTTGTCTGTTGAGACTCTTGCAACTCCAAACTGGTTGCAGCACTTCAAATGCCTGGATTATTCTGCACTTGACATCTTCGTCTGTCTCTCCCATCTTGCTGAGTGCTGATTAAACAGGTAAAATAGTCACCATCCTTCTTAGGCTTATTGTTCATGATGACTGGGGCGACCTGGATGTTGTTGGCTTGCACACTCTATCTTTGTGCATGTCAGTGCCTTCCATTTTTGTACTGATCCTGTGATTGTAGATGTCGCAGCAATGTACTTCATCATTATACATTAGAACAACACAAGAAATAGGGGTTAATGAAACGGATATATTTGTGACAGTTTCTACATGATGTCCATAACATACTCTCTTACAACTAGTCCTTGGAATATTCACTTATGTAACTCCATAGCTGGCTATGCACTTTTGTTTACTGTCACTGTGTGAGTGTCACTGCATGTCATTTTCTTTTGTTTTTACTGTCACCTTGATGCTGATGTCACTATGTCACAGGCTTTCATTGTTGTACAGTCATGATAAACCAGATGTCACCATCAACGGCTTCCATTGTTGGGCTGTCACTGTGATATTGAAGTCACTACACGTCAGTGGCTTCTATTGTTGTGCTGTCACTTTGCTGCTGTTGCTACTGCATTTCCTTGATTGCCGTTGTTATATGATCTTTACCCATAGCTGTGCTGTCACTATGCTGCTGATATTACTGCATCTCATTGGCTGCCTTCATTGTACCGTCACTGAAATAGCAATGTCACTGCATATCATTGGCTGCCACTGTCATATGATCATTAATCATGGTTGTGCTGTCACTATGCCGCTGCTGTTACTGCATATCACTGACTGCTGTTGTGAGATGATCACTACCCATTATTGTACTGTCACTGTAATACCAATGTCACTTCACATTATTGATCTTCACTGTGGCACTGTCATGATTACTACATTTCGTTGATTTTGCAGGACACCCTGAGGTACACGCTGCTGAAAGATGACAGTGCCAGTAGAGACGGTCTCAATATCTTCTACATTCAACCGGACACAGGCCTTCTGTACCTCTGGCGCCCACTCACCAGTGCTCTGTCACAAAATTATCCTGTGTGTAGCAGACACCTTAGTTTTTGAATCTTTTATTAAAAATGAGTAATCATAATTTTGTGTTGATAACATGCATATTTCATGATGTTCTCAAAGGAGACATTTAGTAACAGCTGGTAGGCACTTGCTTCATGTTTCATGAAATGTGCTGTCATAACTTTAAATGGGAATTAGAGTGATAATGCTAGCAGACACAAGAGAGAACAACTATCATGGCAAGCAATACAGTAAAACCTCATTTTTCTTTGGAGGTTCTTTCTTATTACAACTCCCTAAGTTACAGCCCACATTTTTTTGATGATATATTTTGCAATGTAAACGTCATCTCTATTACAAATACCTCCACAGGCTGATTTATGACTTACAGTTTTAGTTCTATTACGACTTTTTTTTATAGATGTTACGTGATGAAGAAAATAAGTACATTTTAAAATAGGTTGCTTGTGGTTGACTGTATACCCTGTATTGCATTTTTCTGTAGAAAGCACATAAGATAAGAACATTTTTAAAGAGGCTGCTTGTTCATTGGGCCACTGATCATTGTAACTCAAACCATATCACTCCAGTTATATGTACCACCCATCTAAGTTGAATTGCTATATTATCCCACACCAAAAGTTGAATCAATCCAGGCCATAAAGTCGAATCTTTCTTGGATCACTGGAGTAGCTTTAACATCAGATATTACCAACAGAGTCATGAGAAATAAGCCCTCATCTTACTAAGCAAAAATGGCTGCTTGGTAGTGCACATTTAAAGAACAAATCACATACCAGTGCATAGTGTGATTTTTGTTTTCCTCGAGTCAATGGGGCAGGGTTAAACCCTTTGTTTTCATTGTTCTTTGGAGGTTGTTATTAAATGTTTATGTAGGCATTCAGTTAATATGAAGCAGGCATCACTGCTCTGGTATTCATTTAGTGGGATTGGGTTGATTTAACTTTAACTTTTGGTATTGGGAGGATGTATTCTTATGTGGGACATGGTCATGGTGGGGTCAGTTCAACTCAGGTGAGGGGTCAATATAGCCAAAGTGAAAAGTGAAATGGTTTTTGGTCGAAATAACCAGCTCCCTTTCATTGTTTTCTTTTTACTAGTTCACATCAATCAACTGTGTTTCATTAATGCCCTTTTTCCAAAAGTCAATTTTCTGCACAAATTAAACTCATGTTACCGACTGTTTATGCTTTATTGCAGTGTTTTCCAGAAATCATGTTCAAAAATACAATAGTGCATTTTAAGAGCCTGTAAATCTTTAACATAGCACAGTAGTGGCAAAATAAGCACAACCAAGTAAAAAAAACCACAAAAAAGCATTATGATATTGGTTTGAGAACTGTATTTCAGCTTTTAAATAAACTTAGATGGCGCTTGATGCCATGGTTCCTGCAATGAAAGCAGACTGCTTGATCTCCCTACTACAATCCCTCTCAGTTACGGCCTGATTTGGGGGGCTTTTTATCTCGTCTTAATAGGGAGATTTTTACTGTAGATGATATACACCTCAGACACGAGAAGACCACTGTCACAGCATATACATCTCACCACAAGTTAGCCTTGACTTGCATGTTAGCATGTGATGAGGTCTTGTGCTGGACTGATACCATGACTTAGAAACAGACTTTGAACAATGGGTTACATCTGGAGCCACATAGGAAGAAGATCAGAGATGATCGGAGAGCTCTTGTTGGTGGCCTGTGCCTCAGAAAGTTGCAGCAGGCAAAAGAAGAAGATAATGTGAATGAGGCATCATAGATGTAATGGGGGTAAACCCAGGCTCACCTGCAGCCATCTGGGTCATAAACCTGAACAGCTATACACTTGACTACATTCTTGTGGAAAAAACTTTGTCAGCCATATATTATGATGATTATTATTATTACAACTAACCCTACATGACCTATAGGCCCCTAAAGAAATGCTAGCAAATATTTTGTGCAAGGTCCTCCGGATAGTGGCATTGTCTTCTCATGAAATGATGTATCTCTAGATAGTGGCATCGTCTTATGGCATGATCTGTTTTGATTTTGTCTACAGGGGACTATTATTTAAATGCAATGTTATGAGCAGCATAAAAAATTGGATATATTTGACAGTCTTATTGATTCTGATTGGAACTTGAGAAAATAATTTTGAGTGTTTTTGCAGTTCTTGCCCATCGTTTTGTGAAAACTTCAATAGCAATTTTTCCTTTTTTGAACAGTTGACAGTGCGTGTGTCTGACTCAGGCCAACCATCCAAGTACGTTGATGTTCCAGTGACAATCCAGATCTCAAAAGCTGCAGCACCAACATTCTCACCCTCATCAGCTTCCATAACAGTGGAGGAAAACCGCAATGTCAATGCTTCTGTTTATAATGTAACTGCCTCCAAGACACCACTGACTGTGAGTTGTTTGTAATGTAACTGTTTGCATACCAGTTCATCATCAGTAGTTTATGACCATTTTTAAGTCAAAGTTACTGAAGGTTTTGTAATTCTCTCACACCTTATCTAGTGATCCGACCTTACACATCAGTGTGCATCATGTTGAGACAAGTTAATGTTGATGAGAGTGCTTCATTAGCTGCGTCAACAGATCAATAAACAGTGTACATTGTTTTAGAAATTTTTATTCCTATGTTTGTTTTTTAACTGTATAACTTTATGTAATTATGTGTTGAGGTTTCATATTACACAATTGGAAAAAATTCTTTTAGAAAAACAGTTTGGGTTTTATGGAAAGAAGGTATGAGAGAATCTATAGTTGTGTGCATTTAGTGAGTTACTATACCAGGAGCAGTTTTTAAAAAAATGAATGATGCATTAAATTAAACTAATTTTTCACTAGTTGTTGTGTCCTAAACCATCACATCAGATTGCCAGAATGTTCAGATTTGAATAGACTGAAGAGCCCATGAAATAAGCTGTTACAGCTAAGAAAGGGTTTTGATCAATTAATTTTGCTAGTTTTTTTTTTAATTACTGTGAAAGTAGTACCAATATTTTCACATTCATGTCTGTCATAACCCTTAGACAAAGATGTAGTTTAAGTTTATTTGTCAGTCATGTCAGATTTAGGATTCTTATTTGGACAACTGATCGTTCGTACAGGGAACCATGAAGTATAAGCTGAGTGGAGATGAAGCAGCCCCATACTATTTCCAAGTGAATGAAAATACAGGGGCCATAACTTTGCGAACCAGTCTGCGCCAGGGACGGGAGATGACGTACAGGGTTGGTGAATTGTTGCACTTTGTGTATGTCTGATTTTACTAGGAAGAGCATAATGAAAGTAGAAGTAAATTAATGATTTGTAACCGCAGTTTTAAATCATATCTGTTGGATAAATTTAGAGACTGAGAAAGAAAAAGGGACAGAAGCTTACTTTTCAATATGTCATTTGCATTTCTCTTTGCTAATGTTATCATTAATCATCTGGTAGAGGAATGACCCTGGTATTCATTCTCTAGATATTTTGCACAAAAATGATATCACTGGCATGGAAATACTGCTGCTGTTTGTTTTGGCACTTGACTTGCTCCAGAATGATTGTGCTGCTGGCACTTTTTGCACTTTGGGCACTTAGTTTACACACTTCTCTGCTGCACAGCTGCTGGTGGATGCTTATGACAGTGGATCCCCAAACAAAGTCGCCCAGTTCCTTTTGACAGTGAATGTGATCCGAAACCAGAATTCTCCCCAGTTTGTTGCTGGCCCTTACACAGGCATTGTTAACTCTGACACTCCACGTGGATCTGTCATCGTCAATGTTACAGCCTTAGATGGGGATAAGGTAAATATGTTTATAATCAACTTAGACATTTATTATGCTATGTATGTATAACCACAGGACTGCATGTGGAGTACATGTAGATGAGAGAGATGGAGGGAGAGAACTTGTCTTTGTGTTTAAACATGCATCTTCACTTTCAGCCTTCAAGCCCAAGTCTTTGTGTGGTTATTCTGCTATATTAAACTTGGACCTTCCTCACGTCTTTGTATGATCATTCTGCTTTGATGTACTAAATACACAGCTTCCCCTACATGTCTGTGTGTGGTCATTTTGCTTCACCATTTTCTATTTCATCTTTCCCACATGTCTTTGATGTAACCACATATGTGGTATTTTGCTGGCAACTTTTCTAGACAGCTATTGTAACCATAGATCTGTTAAAATATTTTCATAGAAAGAGTGTTCAAAATGGTTCTAATGGGCCTCAATTTCCGTTGGTATCTTTCTTATGCTCTGGTGACACACAAGTCATCAGCAAGTCCCAAAATTTTATTTGAAGAGAAAGAACAAAATGGTGGCTCAGGAAAATACTACAAAATACACCTGGCACATACCGGTACACATAGCTGTGCAAATGAAGGCTGAAATGATCATTGCCTTTATCTGCCTAACTGCTTCCCTTTCCGCATCAAAGAAAGCTTGGGCAGAAGCAGAAGAGACATGCACTCATCAGGCAAAATAAAATCTTGTAATAATATCTCAATAATTCTAAGTTGAAAAATAGAAATATGTCAATACCCCAGAAATTTTGCGAGTATTACATGACCTAAACAATTGCAGTATGAATGTTATTAATTGTCCAAGAAATTATGAAAATAATAATAATAAAAGTCTTGTATATCGTCTTATCTCTACTCTAAGGGCAAGCTTAAGGTGCTTCACAAAAATAAGTAAATGTTTACAGCACAGTCTGCAGAACATGCAGCCATGTGGGAAACCAAGTATAACATCAAGGTACTTAGAAGAATAACAAGCTACCACTGTTGGTGTGGTAGCACCTGCAGATAGCATATGAACTAAGTGTGAGGCATCTTAAGTTTGTGTTAAGTGTAGCTCATGTGCATCAACATGGCTTTACTGTTGCAGGATCTGCTAGTGTACTCTCTGACTGGCAGCCAAGAATGTCAAAGGGAGTTCATTATTGACTCCCTGACAGGAAAGCTCATGTACATGGGCAGCCAGACTTCCACTACACAGTCTCAGTACACAGTACGTTGGTCTCTATTTTGCCTGTGCTGGAAATATGGGGTTAGAGTACATGATACGGTGCTTTCTGACTATATTTTGGGCAGCTGTGCATAAAATATGAATGGATACTTCTAGCTGGCTAAGGTGAGGGGTAGGGAAAGAGTTTGGCTGTAAACTGAAGACAATCATTGGTCAAGATTACTAATAGCAATAGTTCAGTGTTGTGTGTCTTTTTGTATGTATGATTGTCTTTACACAAATGCATGCATGTGTAATTACATGATGAAGCTAATCCACGAGTGCCACATGATTGTTCTTACTCTGCTAATGATACATGGAATTAGGAAAGTGCTTTACAGATGAGCGCTGATGAAATAGATTTCTCTGTCATGACAAGTGAGAGGATGAGAAGAAGCAGCCTCTTTATTACATGATGTCATTGCACTGAAATACCAGTTTTATTTTGCCTTCATATATGTGTCATTCACATTTTTATACACTTCAGAGGTGGACATCGCACATAAATATCTCATCCTCATCTGTTTAACACAGTGTTATTGCTGTGAAAGGCCAGTTTCATTCACCTACATGTAGGTGTTTGGCACATTGTCAGACACTTTAGAAGAGGACATCATGCTTATATGGCTTCATTGTGGTAGAAGTTGACAGTAATTTTGATATTATTTTTGTGGGGCTACCAAGAAGTTTGCATGTATTGTAGGTAAACGTGGTGTTGTCTTTGTTCAGTGTACCATCAGTGTGACAGACAATGGGTATCCTACGCCAAAGACTGCCACCACCACTGCTGTTATCACTGTGTCTCGAGAAAATGCACCCAGCTTCATTGACCCACCTCCTGTCACAGTCAATGAGAAAGACCTTGTCAACACCACAGTGACAACAGTTTATGCTACCAAGCCTAATGTCAAGGTCACTCCAGTAACTTGTCAGAATTCAGTTGCATGTCCTGGAAGGGAGACTAAACTAAGCTAAAATAAAAACTTATCTTCTAGTGCAGCTGTAAATAGAAACTGCTTAATTACTCTGAGGGCACACCTTGGTGTGAATTAGTTATTATTTGGAAACGACTGGCAGTGTTGACACTTTTATCTTACTGATGTGTGCAGGGTCAGATCAAATATGCAGTTACAGGAGACTACCCTGCCCAGACCTTCTTCTCAGTAGATCCTGACACAGGTAGAGTGTCCATCATCAGAAACCTGACAGAGGACAGCCTTCAAACAGGAATCTACACAGTAAGGAACATTGACACGATAATTAGCTAGACAGCTACAAACTTTCAACAAGCAGCGGAGTTTGTGTTGGTTAACAAGAAAGTTATAATACATAGAGTCTGTGAAGTCTGAGTTTTAGATCTTGACAGAACCATGTATCACCTATTGATGAGATAACAGTAAAATATATATGTACCTGGCAATAGAAGAATTTTTATGAAAATGTTACTGAGTTAACCGTGCAACATGACTGAGATAAGAATATTATGTACTAAGTGTACAAATGTAATCAAGTTAACCATTTTACATGTCTGAGCTAGCAACACTGTGCACTAAGTATAAAAATGAAATCAAGTTAACCATGCTACATGTCTGAGCTCACAGTATTATCTACTAGGAATAAAAATGTAACTGAGTTAACAGTGTAGCATGTCTGAGCTAATATTATATTGTAACCAACACCTCAGTCCCTGGTGACTACATAGGGATGGGCTAGTCACACAAGAATGCAACAAAGATGGAATTTACTGTATAACTGTAGATTTTATTTAGAGCACTCGGCAGCTGTCGAATGTTACAGAAACCATCCTCCACACTTTCCCACAGTCCATGCATGCGAGTGATTGTGTGTACATGCATGATTGTCTGAAAGGTGCATATAGAACCCCCATCATGTACTGTTTGGTCATGACCTTCCCAAGTAAGTCAGACAACTTTGAATGCAACAATAGGTCCAGGAGGCAAGTGCCGGGACAGTCAAGGCTGGCTATTATGTACGCAGCAGGTGTGAGAAAGGGACAGTCCTGGGAATCAGTCGACCACTACCCTCTACAAAAATAAATAACCTAGTGCACTATTTGAGTGCTATGTATATTAGATAACCTGCATAAGATGCCAGACAATGAGAGCAACATCACTCCTACAACATAACTGTAAAACATAAACAGACACAGTTCCAAAATTCCAAGAACTTTTTAAAATTAAGTTTCTCAACTTATAACCAAAATTCATAGGAATTAACACCAAAGCGATATTTTAAGACTTTTGTTAAGAGTTTAAGATTTTTTTTATTCATTCTGATTCATACCATAACTAGAAGGTAAGAGAGATAACTGTATAAATGCATATTGTATAAGTGGGAAAGATTGTTGAAGAACAGTTCAGAGCTTACCACCTGAGTAATACATGTTATTTTGAGTGTGAGTAGGCTGGTTTGTGGTGCTTAGAGTAATTCTTGATATAATTCTTGAGTGCAAATAAGATGATCGTTATTTTTGTCAGTAGTATACTTATTAGATGTCAGGAAGCCAAATGATTCTCAAACTGTTAATTCATACCAAAGATTAACAGAAGTCCTGCTACATCCTGAATTCTAAGCAAATTCGATAGCATTGCAGTTATTTATGCACAAATATAATTTACTTTTTAAAATGAAAATTGTCAAAGGAGATGTCCATAGACTGATGATCTTGCTGCTCTGCACCATGAGGCTTCGAGTATTTCAGTCTTTGTGAGAGGACAGAAAGCCACATATATTCACTGATGTCTAACAAAACTCTCATGCTTTTGACTTGACACTTGGTTTGTGCAGCTGAGGATTGAGGCTTGTGACACAGCATTTCCAAGCATATGTGGTCAGACAGTGCAGACAATCAACGTTGTTCGCAATGTGGCACCACCAGCTTTTGCTCCAGCAACCTTGCAGGTCCCAGAAACAACTGACCCCACCACCTGGTCCTTTGTTATCAATGCGAGTGATCCAGATAGTGTAAGAGCTTATAAACATCTTGTTGAATAAGTGATGAAAGAACTGCTGTGTGTGCAGCAAACATTATATTCACAGTCATGTATGTGTGAATGCACTCACATACAACTCTGTGTGTGTGTGTGTGTGCAGTAAAAATTGTTTTGCTTAATTGACTTTCTGTGGGGGCGGGGGCAATTTTAGTTTCATATGTGTGTTTGGCTGTATGACTGGCTGAATAATATACTGTGAAGTGTGCAGAAAACATTGTCTTGTCTGAATGGCTGGTATTTAAGAAAAAAGGAAATTGTTGTGTGCAGCAAAAGCTGTCTTGCTCCATCACTGGCAACAGCAAGGCTCAGGAATACTTCAAGATTGACCCCAACACCTGCGTGGTCACTCTCAGAAAGAATTTGACTCTTGATCCAGATAAGACACCCCAATATCTGGTCAGTAATTTGAAAGAGCAGTGTTCAGTGTGCTGTGTAAAACTGAAGAGCAGTTATAAGATTGGGATGTAAACAGAATTTGCTACACTCATTTTGTTCTGCTTGAGTTTAATACTTCTTTCATAAATAAATATAAATAAATAATTTTGTAATTTACCTTGGTTGTTCAAATTAGTGATTATTCACTACGTGGTCCTAATTTTTCAGACGAATTTTCTGGTTTAGCTTTTTTATTTTGATAGTTTTTACTATGTACAAGGGCTGAACGATGAAGACTATAGAAGCCCAGTGGTATATCCTTTAGGTTATGAAGATGCTTGAGAGAACTATACATTAACGTGTTTTTAATATGTTTCAAACATTTTTAACCTGATCAGTTATCAGTTTGAATCACATCCTTTCACTGTACAAACTGAGAAAAACAGAACAGCACTATATCTACTGTCCTCAGTGTGTGTGTTTCTCACTGAGCTGTATACCTTGTTCTTTGTGATGTTTAGATTCAGGTAGCAGTGACAGATAATGGACAGCCCCCCAAGACCAGCTCTGGTACACTGACTGTAAATGTACCCCGTGATCTGTACAAACCTGTTATGTCAAATCTTCCTAGCTCCATTAATCTCAACGAGAAAGTTGCAGCTGGAACTGGGGTGTACACTGTCAGTGTTAGGGATGGAGACCTCCAGGTAAAATCATTTTGTGTGTGTATGTGTGTGTGAGAGAGTGTGTGTGTGTATAATGTGTCTTTAGCCAATGTGAGATGATCAGTGGATGGTGCATGATCTTCTATGACAGAATGAAAGGATTTCACTTGTAGCAAAAAGATTTACACAAAAAAATATTAAGACATACATGTATGTGTTGTGCTATGTGTGTGTTGTGACAGTGACAATGGCGGGCACATGGTCCCCTGTTGCTCCACTTGTGTGAGCGCCCCTTTATGAATGTGTGTTAGTAGGTGTTGGTTTGTGCTCCTGCACATGTGTGTGAAGCACTTGGAGTCCTGGCTGGTGCTGGAGAAGGCAGGGCCGCCGAGAGCCAGCCCGGGCCCCGGGACAGACGACCTCTCCGGGCCCCTTGTACTTGTAATCGTAAATTATTTTCCCAGTATATAATGTATGTTTACAATTCGAATCTCAATATCTACACTTCATTCAGTGTCACGACCGGTAGTCGGACATTGCGCATTCTTTACGAAGAACGACAAGAGATCACTTCAGATTGAGACGTTCTGTTATTTATTATACACCAAAAAGAAAAAAATACTAAAAAAAAAAATTGTAATACAAGAATTTCCAGCAGGTCAAATTAAACCATACAGCACAAGTTCACTGTTATCCGTTCTAAATCAGAAAGTATACATCCTAGGTTGGTTCAACATCGACACTACGGCAGCGCGCAGGCTGCTACAACAGTTCTCATACATATGTCCGTTTCAATCCACATCTAACGATACATCTCTCCGAGCACTTTTCTAGCCACCAGCAATGTCCGTGTGCTCTGTAATGTTCATCAAACACATACACACAGTCCGTGTAAACCGTCTTATTCTCCCTCTAACGTTGACGGTGGAGATAAACAATGGGGGGTACGACCTTCCCCTCTCTCTCTCTGGAGGTAAACCCAAAAGACAAAAGTCTTACTTTGCTTTGTCGGCATCAGCGAACAATCAAATCGTCAGTGTCCTCAACACTCCACTGCACGACTTTTTAAAGACGACAGCGACGGCCCTCCATGAGGTCGGTGTGTCGTCGTCGTTGTCAAGTACGAGAGTGGAGCCCACTTGCTCAACACTCCCCAGCTGTGATGAGATGCTGCCCGCCTATAGTCGTCGACTCGGGTTGTTCTTCTCTGGAACTTCTCAGCTCGGCGATGTCCACCGCTCCCAGTAGCAGATTCGGCGAGGAACCTTCAGCAGCGGTTCTACTGAAGTTGCGATCCCCAAAACACAGCAACAGCAGCGGCTCCGTAGCAAACACGGTACAGCAAGTCCGTCATCAATCCACTCCACTCACAATTAACACAATTAACAGCCGCCGCTGTATCAATCAGCTTCTCGATCGCTGGATGGCTCTCTCCCCCCCTCAACTCGCTGCTCGATACTTCCTCTTGTTACTCGTTTCTCCCTCCCCCCCCCCCCGACCGACGCTACGGTCCGCCTTAAATCTTCACCCCCAGTCCCCTAGACCAGGTGTCGCATTCTTTCAGCCGCACGTGAGGTCCGAAACTCACGTGGGGTTCACGACCTCTATATCCGTCAGCTAATTACGCCGTTGACTGTCCATCGCAGAGGGGCACACACACACAGGGCTGGCTACGCCACCCCGCTCCCCCCTCCATTTCCTTTCACCAAACTCAGGCGCAATTGCCACAAAAAAACAAACAAAGGAGGCACGGACTGATCCGTGACATTCAGTAACGAAATATAGACTGCAAACAGTAGGACAAGTGCACTAGGATCTACATCACTACTTGAACATAAAGTTGTTTACATGCGAGTGGTTAGTAAATGAGGACAAATGATGTTAAAGGATCAGACTTGTAGCACCCCGCTCCACAGACCCCCCCCCCTTAGTAAGGACTGTTACGTCAGCAGCGATGTCAACACCTCGACAGATTAGAACAACGGCTAGAGGTATCACATCGCCTTTTGTTCTAAGTGCTGCACTTTTGTACTAAGCTCACTGACGTGCAAGGAAATGTTCTCTATGTATATGTAAGTGATTTATACGTCTACATGTAAAGAGGAAGAACCGAAGAAGTAAATGCCTAAACAAGTCTTCATCGAGTGTCGTTAATAACCTCATTAAAAAAAAAAGTGTTTGCTGCGACGAACAGCAGAACACATCAGTTATCATTTTTATCAACTTACATAACAAACACGCAGCACCTATCGAAAGTCCCTTCCTATATTATTCCTTTAGCAAAACCGCACGCGCGCGCGCACACACACACACAATAACTACACACACGCATGCTGTTACACGTAAACAAATATCTGAACTGAACTGTCGCCTTCAGACTCTTTAAAGCAGAAATTTTGAATTCATCCAACTTTTTACGAAGCATAAACTCGGTCGACTTCAACCGCCATCAGTCACTAGCCGTTAAAATACCTGCTCAGTTTTAGAAGACAAAGCAACTGTTTTAAAGACTAGTTAGCTAGTAAGTGTTAATACTTTTAATATTTAAGGAGATTACAAGGTTTTGTAAAAATGACAGAAAAATAGAAATGTTTAGCATATTTTAGCTGAATCGTAATAATTCATAGAACAAAGTTATACAGTACTAATATTCTCATTTTACCTGCTGACTAAAAACTTTATGAGCTTTTCTCACAAACTTCATTATTGTCAGTCAGTTTGAGACGCTAGTCACTCTTATTGACACTGATGTTCCTGCCTTGTCAAATGCTATTTGCCAATAAACTCGATTATTATACTGCATGGTAGTGTGGACATCGCAGTTAGTGGGGATGGAACATAGCATGCACACAGGGAGGGTGGAGGCTGGCAATGTGGGGGTCGGGTGGTCGCTGGCCGGGTGACAGCCACGTGACAGAGGGAGAGCTGGAGGGAGTCTGTTACGACTGTAGCGGTAACTTGGCTCGTTTAAAGTCCTCTGAAAATCTGCGGTGTCACACTTTCCTGTACAAAGTCACTTCAGTCATCCGTTGAACAGAGGAATAGAACACGTATACAGCGGCTCACACTGTAATATTTCTCAGTATAATTTCAATGTTCAACAACTCAACGTTATAACCACATAATCAGCGGACTGCCACACAGGCTACTTACATTCTCTTACTTCCAACTCACACAGAGTACTACTAAAAACTCAGAAAAAATCGAATAACGACCACCTAGGTCTACCCCAGCTTTTTTTATAGATCCCTTCTAAAATGCTAAAAATACAAAATAAAAAAATATTTAAAAAAAATATAAAAAATTAAGACGCAGTACGCCCTGACCTTGACATCGCCACTTCCGTCAAACTAAGAATACTCAATTTCGTAACAGAGTCGACTAGCGACAGGATGCAGGTGCGCGGATGTGGTTGGGAGGGGTGGAGGATTAAGAGGCGAGGGGGAGAATGAGAGGAGACAGCTAGCGCCAGCCGACGATTCTTGAGAACATAGGACTGACAAGTAACTTGAGCAAATAAAGCCGTTTGTACGAACCCTCGCTACTATGCCACTTTTGCTCGGTCCCGGTAGGTGACATAGTAGCGAGATTTGACTGTATACAGCATCATATATGACAGCTTCCTTGAAGACAACTAGCGCACAATAAGAAAGATTCCGAGGTGGCTTGGGGGACGGATGGTGGGTAGATAGTATCTCCTTTTTACGGGGGCTTTGTCGGCAAAGAGCAAAAGAAGGTCGGAGGACGATGTGTTATTACAGGGCGATGATGGTACATCGCCGGAGGTCGTGCGATCGTCCCACACCTTTAGTTACAGTAGTCAGAGTCCTCCCCTTTCCGGTGACATAACTCTCCTCCCTACCTCTATCCGGGCCATCCACCCACCGTGCGAACACTGTCTCTACACTTAAATTACCTTTCTCATGCTAGCCTCCTCTTTATCATCATCCTCCAGCTCCAAACTTCCCGCGACACCACCGTGATCAATTTATAAGCCTCATATTTGCGGGACAGCAGTTTTTAAAATGTTTTGCAATACAGTGGAACCTCGGTTAGCGAACGCCTCGGATAGCGAATATTTCGGTTAACGAACAAAAATTTCGTTGAAAGTTTGTCTCGGATAGCGAACAAAATTTCGGATAACGAACAGCCACGTGAACCACACGTGACCGACCAGCAGGCATGTCATCATTCGCGCTCGAGACACAGTTACGATCAGTCGTTCCTTATCTATGCGCATCCTTCTTATTTAGTGATTGTTGTGCTTTATTTTAATAAGATAATCCTCAATAATGGCTCCAAAGAAGACTAAGAGCAATCAATAGTAGTGAGGTAATGACAAGGAAGCGGCCAACAAATGAATTGAAACAGGAAATGATTTCAAAGTATGAAGGTGGCATGCGTCTGTCGGATATGTGATGTCGTATTACTAAAGAGTTTTATATATAAAAAAAAAAAAAACGCAGAAGGGATGATGATGATGATGATGTAGTTTTATAGCGCGCTAGTATCCGCATCACAAAGATGCGCTCAATGCGCGGTGATCCCAGCAGCCACCAAACTGCAGGTTAAATGAAAACTTCAAAAAAGTTTAAACAAGTGAGTCTTCAGATTTTTCTTGAAAGATCCAATACTATCAGACTCCTTGGTCGAGAGGGGAAGCGAGTTCCACAAAAGCGGGGCTACATTGGAGAAGGATCTGAAACCCGCAGTCTTCTTGTTAGCATTCCCTGACTGAACACTCGGTCGTTCAAGTCTAAAGTGTGCTGCTGAACGAAGGTTCCGCTGGGGTTGGTAACAGCGAATGAGTTCTTGCAGATAGGCAGGCGCAAGGTCGTGAAGACAGCCATAGGTTAAGGTTAACAATTTATGCTCAATTCGCTTCTCCACAGGAAGCCAATGTAGGTCACGAAGTACAGGAGTAATATGGTCAGTTGTTTTCTTTCCTGGCCACTATCCTCGCAGCCGTATTTTGCACTCGCTGTAGCCTCGACAACTCGCTCTTTGAAATCCCCCAGAGGCAGCTGTTGGCATAGTCTAATGTAGAACCGATGAGGGACACAGCAACTGCATTTGCAGTCTTCTTATTAAGACTGGGTCGGAGTCGTCCAAGAGTGCGGATATGGAAATAACATGCAGGGACAGACACTGGACAAGTTTTTTTTCCTTTAACCTCAAAGCTACAGAAAAAGGAAGTTACCCCCGATTTTATAATGTCACGTGTTCATGGAGGGGGAATCAAAGCAGTAATTCCACCCCTTCCTCCCCACACCTTCTTCCAACCACGCCGTCAAAATGGCGAGTTTTCTGATGTTTAAATGCTTTCGTTAATGTTTTTATGTTTATTTAACTCCATTTATATTGCATTATAACTGTTGTCATTAAAACAAATACCTATATATATATACAGCCTGTAACTTTCAAATATTAGCGAGTCAACAGGGGCTGGGAACCAATTAAATGTATTTCCTTTATTTCTTATGGAAAAAATTGTTTCGGATAACGAACATTTCGGATAACGAACAACTCCCCAGAACGGATTAAGTTCGTTAACCGAGGTTCCACTGTAATGTGTTCTATTTTGCTGGCTGCGATAGTATTACAGGATAAAATAGTCTCATTGTATCAAGGATCTACTATGTAGACTAATGTAGTTGTTTGTTTGGTGATGGAGATACGGTTAAAAAAAGTCTCAGTGTTGCTTAGTAACTACGAAAAAAAGCAGCCTTGATGTCTCTCGCTTACAGGCTGCAGCGCCAGGGGCGGGCCCCCACCATGTTGGTTCACAGAGTGCACACATCAGTAACATACCTGCCTGAACTCCACTGTTAATTCCGATTTGCTTGCAGGGCCCGCCCCCTCCTCCACACCACCCTTCCCCGTAGTGGCACCTGTAACCAGCAATCTCATGGCACCAACGTTCTTCAGGGCGGTTGACACGCGATAAAATCTTTAGTGTCCAGCGGTCGTCACCTTTTGGCTTGTCCAGCGAGAATATGATATCCGCTGACTACACTTCTCACGACAGGCCCCAGTACCCCGAAATTGTATTCTACAGACTTGAAACTCAACTTCTGCATGTGTAATGCTTGGGTGTTCTGTCCTTAGACCTTTCTTTAAAAGAAAAAGAAAAGGAGAAGAAGAAAAAAAAAATCCACTGACCAAGGCCGGGCCCCCTTGACAGCCGCGGGCCCGGGTACACCAGACCCCCCTGTCCCCCCCTCTCGTCAGGCCTGGGAGAAGGAAGATAATGGACACTGGGTATATCTCAAAGGATTTGACAGATATTTTTTTAAACATAAGGCTTATCTAAAAGGATGTAGCAGAGTTAGGGACCTTGATACATTTCTGTGCTCTGGCTTATATGCTGCTTGGTTTAAGAGCTGTGTATTTATTCCTCTTTAGGGGCAGCTTCAGTGTGAGATGAGGGGAGACTATCCGTCACCACTTTTCTTTGAAGTACGCCAAGCAAATCAATCAACTTGTCAGATAAATGTTATTCGGTCACCGTCACTAGATCCTGATGGCCGGACACTGTACACTGTAAGTTTTATAAAATTTTGTACCATCATTTTCAATTATTTCATGCTTTGTTATCATCTTGAATGTGTTCATGCTAATCTGTGTAAATTTATAAATTTGTCTATAAGTGTATTTGTGACAGCACTTGAAAGCCATTACTTTATGAGTTGATGCAAGATGCTGAAAACAAGTGTTTTCATAAACATTGGAAAGCTATCTTTTATAAGACAAAATATATTTTAATCATGTGATCAGAAGTTTTATGGTATTATATGCATATAGCAATATTAAATCCAAAGCTAGAAAGATTAGCAGTAGACTACCGGTACAAAAAAGGTACATTGCTTTGGGACGCTACCATCAAAAGAGGTGGAGGTGTTAAACTGACAGCAAGCTTAAAGATAATTTGACTTACGAAATGGACAAGTTATAAGATTTACAATTTAATGAAGGCAAAAATATGTTGTAGTTTTTTTTTCTCTCTAGGATGGGAATTTATGGTAAATAATGCAGAAAATAAGTAGCAACTTTTTTCTGCAGGTGCGTATTAGAGCTTGTGACACTGCCTGGCCTAACAACTGTGCTGAGGATACTTTGACCATCACTGTGCCGCGCAATGCCAATAGCCCTGTGTTCACTTCCCGCAATATCGTTTATACCATATCTGATGCCTTCCCATCAGGCAACATTGTGGGCAATCTTACTGCTACAGATGCTGATGGAGTGAGTTGCTGTCCTTTGTGCCTGTATGAGTGTAAAGAATGTAGGAGACAAAGATAGTTATTTGCCCATTTATGAGCTGCTATTCGATCAGTTTCATAATATGATAGAGATAAGTTGTATCAGTATGCTTGGGGAGGGGAAGTTGTGTGTGTGTTTGCATCTGCATGTGCACACTTGTGAATTTGTTCTGCATATATATGAAGATTTTATTTTGCTGTTTTTTTTATTTTTAATCTGTGCATGTTCATCAAAATGTCAGATTGCAGACTTATTAATTATCATTGTGTTTAACTGCAAACAAGCTTATTAATCATTGTCATTAATTGCTAGCAGACTTCTAGCCCTCTAGCATCTAGTTATTGAAGAGCTTTTACATAACCTCTGTGTAGAAGTGCCTCGCTCCCTTAAATCTCATGCAAACTCTATTTGTGCCAGGATTCCCTGCGCTGTTTCCCATTGAGCATGGACTCTAATGTGTCGCGCTCCTTCTATGTAACCTCCAGCTGCTCTGTTTACTTGGTGCGAGAGTTACAACCCACTGACAACCTCTTTACCTTTGTGGTTCGAGTCACTGATGACCGGATCCCTAATGCCAAGACTGATGATGCTCAGGTCACAGTCAGAGTGACACATGTCAAAGCATTCCCCGTCTTCCAGAACCTTCCCTTTAAAATTGAACTTCTGCTTTCGCGACCAGTCACTATGGTACCAGTTCTGCAAGTTCGTGCTACAGACCAAAACCTTCAGGTAGGCCTTAGCATGTGGGAGATGCTGAAAATGAGAAAGAGAGAGAAAGAAACATAGAAAAAAATTTTTTTTTTTTACTTTTGGGTATTAAATAATAAATTAAGCATTGTAGTCCTGTGATGCAGAAAATGAATAATATCTTGTACAGATTTGTATAATTCAGAACCTTGATTGTAAGAATGATGTATTTCATAAGGGTCGTGGTCATTTTAATACTTCAGTACAGAAAGTTAATACATATACACAAACTACACACATGTTAAGTAATGTAGATGTGTGTGTGTTGTTTGCTTGCAATACAGAAGACAGTGATTGCAAGACTAAAACTTGGCATTGGCCTGACACCTAACAGAAATTAATCATGGCAGGTAATAAGCAATGTATTTTCATGTAAGAATTTATTTGTGAGTGGACTATTAGTGTTGAAAGTATTGATTAATCCTAGTGTGATTGATGTCTGCAGGGTGTAATGACTTATGAACTCACTCCCCTGGGTGGTTCAGGCTCTTATTTCAATTTGACCTCATCTGGCGACCTTTTGCTCACCGAATCCTTGACTACAGATCCCAGCAAACCCAACACTTATGTGGTCAGTGGATTTACTAGTGCCATTCTTCTGTACTTGAAAGTGATGCTTGTTGGTTGCTACAAAAGCTACAGTCAGCTAATGAATACTAATTTTATGTGATACCCACACCTGGGAGGTTAATATTGTTCAACCCTAGTACATTTCTTGCGTCATTTGATTAGTCTTTACGTCTTTATTTTTCTGTTCCTTCTCTTTCATTCATAATTGCGCAAAGTCAAGCACCAAACTTCCAATATGTTGAAATGTTCCTCTGCATTGTCATTGTATTAGCAAATAAATCTGAGCTCAGCAGGTTGACCAAAGCTCTGATGTCCAAAACACTCATCCCTAAGCCATTGATTTCCTGTGACCTTCATGCACAACTTTTCCAAATTTGAAAATGCTTAGTTTGTTTGCGTTGTTAAGGGCCTTTACAACATTTGATAGCCTGCCATGTGGCTGGTCACACACAGAGTCACTAACATTAACCAAATGTGACCAAATAAAAGAATAGCATGCTTGGAGAAAAGCCGACAGGTTGTTACCTTATGTGCTGCTATGTCTTTTGTTTTCCAGATGATTGTAAAAGCCTATGATTCTGCCGTCCCATCTGAAGTGGTCTCAGCACCTATTGAGGTCACAATTCGTCGTAACAATGTTGCACCCCGTTTTGGACTTCCATCATACCCTGCAAGCATTTATGATTTCTATGATCCCGGCACCTTTGTTGGAGCAGTTTTTGCCAGCGATGATGACCTACAGGTAAATTTTTGTTTGCTGATTTTTTTTTAACACTTTGAGTTTGGGGCTAGACCTTTGATGCTGATAACTGGGTATACATGAATTTGAAGTGTTTATTTGTAAATCATAAATTAATTATGACAAGAAGATAAATCAAACTTATAATTAAAGTTCAAAGTTAAGAAAGAAACCATTCCTACCTTATTCTTTCACTTTCTTGTAATTTCAAAGGAAATTTGGCACATCAAACCCTCTTTCCTTAAGAAAAAAATTTGATACATGTTTATGCACAATTTATGATCACTGTGATGTCTAACTCTGTATTTAGTGGATTTTAATGGTCATACACATCAACTTTAGTGTCCAAAATAGGCTCAAAAATGGTGAAGAATTGTGAGCCATCCTTATGTGTGCACTTGTGTCACCAAAATTTTTTTTAAAGTGCTGCTACTAGATCAAAGAGCAAAAGGAGAAGGATCTGCCAGTTGATGTGTTATTGTGCTGCAACTTTGGTACACGGCTGGCAGTCGTCCCCCTTCAGTTTTCACTTCCTTTTTTACGGTTGTCTAGTTTTCTCCCCTTCCTGGCCTCTCACAAACATCCTCCAGTGATATTATCTTTCCTCCCATCCTTAAATGTCCCTAACAGCTACATTGGTACACTAAGTGCCCACCCCTCCCCCCATCCACCAACCACATGTATTAGTTGGATTTCAAGTAGGACAGGCATGTCTAAATGTTAGTCTATGTCTGCATGCTACTGCAACGCCACAGAATGTTAGTGGTGGTTAAGTGGCAGATGTTAAAGGAGATTGTGCCTCTCCATTTTGCTGCTCAGTAGCTAAAAATATGCTGACTATAAGTAACGAAAATGATAGGGTGATTTAATATTACTTGTTATTGGGATTATTTACTTTTACTTTTTTTCTAGGAACCAGAAAATAAAGTCATTTACAGTCTGTCTGATGCACGTAACCCTCAGAACTACTTCTCCATTAACCCCTACACTGGCAATGTTACCATCAGTAGACGGGTGTCAGAAGATCCAGCAAAGCCAAGCACCTATACAGTAAGTCCTCAGAAAGCTGTATCAGTATGTTGTCTGTTTATTCACTGAAGTATTTAAAGGTGTTTTGACAGGAACATAGACGTAAACTCCTGTACTGTAAGTCTTCAGATAGCTGTATCAATATGCTGTTTATTTATTCACTGAAGTATTTAGAGGTGTTTTGACAGGTATGGAGGCACGTCCTACAGTTTATGCAGTCTGTGACACCTTAGCCCATACCCTAAATACTCACAAGAAAATTGAGGATGCAACTTGGCACTTTCCAGATGATTTGGTCCATAATCTAGTCGATTTCATCTTGATGCCTAGATGCTTCAAATCCAACATCAGCAAGACTAAGACCTGGATATACCCAGGCGCTGACATAGGCAGCAACCATGACCTTATCCTAACAAAATTTAAAAAGCTCAAACATCCCTTACATTTGCTTTGATGTGGAAAATATGCAAGACCCAAATGTTGTTTTAATGCTAAATTTGAAGGTAAATCTGTTGGACTGAACATGGTGGACTGTGATGTAGACACTCTTACTGGAAACATCAAAGAGGTGCAACTGTCTACAGCCCAAAAAGTGCTAGGACAACAAATGAAGAAGAAACAAACCCTGGGTCACGATCTCTGGGACTAAAAGAGGGAATAGAAGAAAGAAAGGAAAAGCAACCATGAAAATAGCTTCCAAGTACAAAATAATTAATTGTGCTATCAGAAAAGGGATGAAAGCAGCTAGGCCGAATGGGTTTGAGGGCAGTGCCAAGGAAAGTGGCACAGGGTGACAGCAGAAAGCCTATCAGTTACTAAAGACCCTTACCAAGGCAGTTCAGTGCAAGACTTCAGTCGTCAAAATAAGCTGCCTTCTCACAGAAAGCACTACTGTACTCAACCAAGGGACTGAATATCACCAAGATCCATACAAGTTCCTACAGGAAAAGGATGAAACAATCTAAATGGAGGTTAAGTTACCTGGTGTTGACAGCATCGCAGATGAGCTACTCAAGCACGAAGTGTAAGAAGCTACAAAGACTCTCACTTTTCTCAGCCAAAGAGTCTGGAAACACAGATGTAGCACTCTAGTAGTGTACTGAGTTATGTCTTTGGTTGTAGAGGGTAGGCTTCGAATGGCGCCCAGGATTGTCCCTTTCTTATGCCGGCTGCGCGCGTAATAGCTGGCCTTGAGCTACCCACCCGCAGCTACTGGCAACTGGACCTATTGTTACACCAGAAGTTACGCAGTTGCCTGAGCCACTTGGGAAAACAATGACCAGACAGGGTCCACTGGCACCACGGGGGCACTGGGAAAGGTTGTGACGAAACCGTGGGAAAAGGGGGTGGATGGTTCTGGAATGTTTGATGGGGATAGAATAAGTAGTGTAGCTTTACAGTTGAGGGAGGCTTTTTGGTTTGGAAGTGAGAGTGGAGAGATGGCAGGCCAGCCGCCGAGTGAAACTCTGAATAAAATCTACAGTTGTGTTGTAATTACCATCTTTGTTGTATTCTTGTACAACTAGCCCACCCCTACATAGCTAGCAGGGACTGACATGTTGGTTACACAGAGAACAAAAGTAACTAGAAAGGAAATGGCAAGCTGCTAAAACTAGAGAACCATAGGTCTAATCAGCCATGCAAGCAAAGTCATACTGACAGTAATCCAGAATGTTCTGGCACCACCACTGAGAAATTGCTAGCAGAATAACATGCTGGCTTTAGACCAGGTAGGAGCACAGTTGAACAGATCTTTAACTATCACGTCCTGATAGAGAAACATCTTTAGCATTAGAAGGATCACAACTTATCAACTTTAGAAAGGTTTTTGACAAGAGCCTGGCATTAGGGGCTATTGTATGGGAGACCAAACTTCAACATCAAGGAAGTTCTTATCCAAGCTATCAAAATGGTTCACACTAAGTAATCACCAAGTGCAGTACTGCTGTATAAACAAATGGGAACTTTCTTTCATGCGACATTAGACGTCCACAGTTTGCCCCCTACTGCCTGTGCTGTTCAACATCTTTTTTAAGAGCATCATATGTGGAACCCTTGCCCACACCCCATGACCATCATACTTTTATTTCCATCAGTGGAAAGCCAATTTCCAACCTAAGCTTTGCAAATAAAGTCCCTCTTATAGCAGACATATGTCATCAGTCGGAATGCATATAGAATAGAGACCAGCACTGACAAGAACAAAGTCAAGGTCACTGGCAACAGATGAACTAAATGAACAGAGTCCGGCTCAAAGAGGTCAACAGCTTAAAGTACTTGGGAGCCAAAGCTGGATGTTCCACCAGAGATATTTGCATCACGATCGTGAGAGCATTAGTGGCAATGGCTGTGCTGGACAGATGTAACATCATGTTTACTATGAAGTACAATCTATACAAGTCCTGTCTGCTGCCAGTCCTGCTTTTCAGATGTGAAATGTGAAACCAGTGACTTTGTACAAAGCATGGTCACTGCACTCATAGAATACCACAACTCATAGAATACCACATGCCAGGCGGCATGAGCTGGTCTGATTTGGCCATGTTGCCCAGCATGACACTCTGTTGAAGACTGTTCTTGAAAGATACTTTGGATTGAGATCAATGCAGTAATGACCAGAGGAAGTATTTAACTGGCTTACAAACATGGAGTGAACTGGTATCCCATGCAGGACACACTGACCATCAGTCAAGACAGGCCTGAGTAGTGGGCCTTTCAGCTGCCGCATCAGTCCATTTGCTTTCCCACATTGACTGGTACCAGTCAAGGGACAAATGAATGACTAATGTACAAATCAAATGGCCTGCTTTTATTGTATTCCAAGATGCATGTTGAGTTATAATTCGTCATCTTGGTGAAATTATTCAAAAACAAATTTTTGATCTATGTATAGCTCTACATCACAGCTGCAGACATGAGTGCCAGTCCTTTGACATCAACTGCAACAATGGTAATCAGTGTAACCCGCAACCAACCACCCTATTTTGTTGGGAGCCAGACTTACAACTCGGCTGTTCCAGACAAAGCTGAGATTGGTACAACCGTCATCACTGTGTCTGCCAGAGACAACGATGACTCTGTGAGGCTTTTACTTTTCTTCTGAAATCATACTCCCTCTTTCTCTATATGCACGTCTTTTATTTACAATTTTTAAAATTCTTATTGTCATTGTGTGCTGTTGACCCAGTCATTTCACACATACAGTGTTACTTCATGATGGTGAGAACAATGAGATGGAGCGTCTTCGCTAGAATGCTATAAACCTATTATAAGAAGTTGATTTGACTACTCAGCTATCTGATTCAAAACATTGAGTAGGCTCAAAAGTAAAATTTCAGATATTATGTAGAAGTTACACAGGATTAGATGACTGGCATTTAGGTCTTGGGTTTGATATTGTGTTTTTGCAGAGCACAGTTAATGGGCAGATTTCCTACAGTATCCTTGACGACGGTGCTCGTAAGTTGTTCAGCATCGATGACAGTGGAAATATTTTCACTGTGCGCACTGTCAATGATATCACACAGGCCACATGGAATGTGAGTAGTCTTTTAATATGTATATCATACAAACTCTTCTTTACTGTCATGCCACATCATCTTGATACATTTAGAATACATTTAGAATCTTCAGTCATCTATACAGTCTCATATACTTGAGACTCATGATAGTCATTACCAGCAGGTTTAGAAGTTTTTTACATGATTGTCATCTGGACAACGGTACTAATCTACTAATGACAATCATTTCCAGCAGGTTTGAAATGAACTTTTGTACAAAGTTGTTGAATGAGTACTTTAATACTCATGACAATCATTTTAGCATTTCTTCCCTAGTTGTCTTATTGGGTGCTGAGGAGGTGTGCACATCATGCGCATGTGCATTTGCATGTGTTGTTCATATTACTTAGATGTAGTCTTCCTGTAGTGCAAGTAAACCCAAACTGTTTGTGCAGTTTACTGTGGAGGCCAGAGACCATGGTATTCCTCCGCTTAGAGCCACTGTTCCAGTGACCCTCACCATCACACCAGCTCAGGCAGTTCGCTTTGTACCAGCGCGCATTGAACTGACTCTTCCTGAGAACCAGACTGTTGGCTCATCAGTCACAAAGATGTCTGCAGAGGATCCACTCAGTCCACAGAATGTGAGTGAAGCCATCTGGAGTAATATTGTGAATAATGTCACAGTGAGTAATGTCATGAATAAGGTCTTGAGTAATGTCACAATGAGTAATGGGAGCAACGTAGTGGTGAGCAATGTCCCAGTAAGTATTGTTATGAACAATGTAGTAGTATTGTCATCATGAGTGTCACAGACATACATAGATGTAATACATAAACTGTGTCTTCATATGCTTTTCATTCAACAAATGTAAAGACCTGCCAGTGGGCTTCCCTCTTTAAATGCTTAGGCCCCAAAAATTGCCAATTAATTTGAAAACAACTAAAAAGAAGAAACATAACTAATTTGTAATACTTTAAATTTGCTTATATGTAGATAAACCTGCAATATTTAGCTGAGAAAGGTGCAGGTAGAAATGCAAATATCACAGAGTTATCTCTCTTACAAGTGCCACACACAGCTCAACTGCCTCTCAGGCACTGAAGGCTGACTATGGAAGTGGAGGTTTGTAACACACAGCAATTAGCAGTGCCATCAAACATAATTAAATCCTTCTATTAGACCATTGTTCAATGTTCCTATTGTCCCCACTAGCATCAAAATGAAGAGTGTTTCAGGACCACAAAATTTCTACTTGATCGCGAAACAACTAAAGCTTTAGGTCTGCCTTGACTTTCTGTTACATGACTTCTAGGATCAAGAGTCTTGCTTCTCCAGTAATGGAGCAGATAGACTAATCCAGGGCTAGAAGGAATCCACACACCTATATTCACTGAAGAATGGAATTATTTTATCCCCTCCACCACACACAAGAGAGAGCACACTTGAGATTTCTTGCTTGAGGACAAGACAATACTGTTCACTAGAAGTAAATTGCAAGCTGAAGAAATCCTAGTTCCTCCCAAGGCCAGGAGGAACTACTCTGGCCAAGCACAACCAAAGTCCTCTCCACAGACATCATCCTCCTGCTTTACAACCAAGCACCTCTCCACAACACTCACCCTCTAGCTTCCCTTGGCTATGCAGTCTCACAATTCCTGTGGGGGAAAAATGTGTTGCACACCAGGTTTTTATCTCCTGGCCTGATTCCTGCAAACACTTATTCAAATGTATAAATGCCTTTATAAATAAAGGATTTTTCAGAAGATGACCTGTGCATCAAAACCAAAGAATTTAATATGGCACAAAATTTGTTGGACAATTCTTATTCAGATAAAACATTCAAAATGTTTATAAAATCTATGATAAAGTTACCTCATAGTAATTAAACAAATGAATTAGTTATAGTTATCTTGACCAGGCTAGGAATTTGCTGTTTACCATCTCTGTTGTACACACTGAGTGTTCAAGTCCAGCCACCTGGATGATTTGTTTGGAAATGAGTGAGCTCTGTTAGCTTTCTATTCACATAGTACACACTGCCACACACACATTCACAAACTCTCTAGTTTCTGACAATGAGCAATGTCAGGAGCATTGTTGTAGTGAGCTATGGTATCATGAGCCATGTCATGAGCAGTGTCACTAAGAGTATTGGGTGCTGTGAACATCGTCATTGTGACTAATACACCTGTTGAAACTGCAGCTACAACTGTGACAATGCATTAAATGGGTTTTTACAAGTTATAACTGCATTCGCACTGTGTTACATTTTTCAGCCGCAACTGGGCTATGAGATAGTAGGCGATGGACTGGCTACCAGTTTCTTCAGGATTGACAATACCTCTGGTAGCATTTTCCTGACCAAAGCATTCACTGAAGACAATAGTATGTCCTCTGCATATGTGGTGAGTATATTGTCTACACACTCAGTATATCAGCCACTTGTGTAGCACTTAACAAGTGCTAATTTAGGTGTAGTGTAAGTGTACATCACTCACTGAAGACGCTAGTATGTTCTCTGAGTATGTAGTGAGTACACCGGACACTCTGAAAGTGATGTGTTACCCTGATGTTTTCTGCCATATCAGATTACAATTGTATTAAAATAGCTGCTGATAAAGCAGATGATTATATGTGTATTTTACAGATACGTGTGGCATGCTACCGGCGGTCTGACCCCAACACTAAAGTGTATGGTTTTGTTAATGTTAATGTCATCCGCAACCCCACAGCACCTGCCTTTATTGGAAGCTTTATCTTCAACATCACAGAAACTCAGATGTTGGGTGAAGTATTTGGCACTGCATCAGCTACTGACCCAGACCCTGTAAGTGTCTTTTCTTTTCTTTCTGTTAGCTTTCATCACAAATACAGCTCCCCAGACCAGCACCATAACTGCCTGACACCTAAACCACAACCACCACAAACCAACACTACTAAAACTGATGCCTAAACCATAACCACCACAAACCCTAACCTACTACTAATCGTGACACATAAATATACGATGCATGTTTTACTTGATTTATGTTGTTATTGTTAATTTGTTTTGAATGATTTTGTTTTTACTCAGATGTGTTTATTTTGTTTTCTGATGCACTTTGACATTTTATTATCGTAATCTGCATTCATATCTGATGTATCTGTTGATTTACAGTTCTGTGTAGCTGACTGAGGCTGGACATGTAACATCTAGCTACTTGACTGGTCATACGTTTGTTCAGTGTTAAGCATATGACTACTGTCTTGCCATGGCATCACACAAGATCATGTTGTTATTATGTTAACATTATTATGCTCATGTTAACAGGGGGAGGCTGGACGTGTAACCTACTCCCTTGTAGCTGCCGGAAGTCAGCCAGCCAGTGGACCACAGTTTTTCTACATTGATCCAACCAGTGGCCAGCTAAGTGTCAAGCAGTCCCTCCTTAATGAGCGAAGTGTTGTCTTGTACAGAGTAAGTCCCATTTCTATTCCTATAATGCTTGAAATAAAAGTCATTGCAGCTATTATTACAATCACTATCTAATTTATCTGGACTATGTTCTGATCTTTTTAGAGAATAGTAAAACTTGAAGGCATCAAAAGGAGGTTGACATACCTGCATGTACGTTGGTCACATTGTGTGCAGTTGTGTCCCATCACTGCCCCATCTTTGTGTTTTGTTTCTTCATTGGATGGTGACTTGATCTTCCCGTACAGTGCACTGAGTTTGTCTTTTTGACAGGGAAGCATGCTATACGCACACTCGTTACTGTAAAATGCTTTTGAGTCCTGCTGCTGTATAAATGTGAGGATGATGATGATGATGGATGATGATGATTGATGATGATGATTGATTGATGGTGATGATGATGGGATGATGATGATTGATGGATGATGATGATGGATTGATTGTATGGATGGATGGATGGATGGATGATGATGATTGATGAGGATGGAGATGATTGATTGATTGATTGATTGTTCAATCATTTCAATGTCCACAGCTAGAGATTCAAGCAAAAGACAACGGAGTTCCTGCTAGAATAGGACAAGTATATGCCACTGTCAACGTGAGACGAAATCCTAGTATTCCCATGTTTGATAACAGCTCTTACACCCAAACCATTCCAGAAGACTTTGCTGTGGCTAGAAGTATCCTGAGAGTGAGGGCTACAGACAGAGATGGGGTAAGCAATAGGCAGAGATGGGTAGAGTAATAGACAGATGGGGTAAGCAACAGGCAGAGATGGACAGAGAAAAAGAGATGGGTAGAATAATATACAGAGATGGGTAGAACAACAGACAGATGTGTAGAGCAACAAAGATGGGTAGAGTAATAGGCAAAGATGGATAGAGCAACAGACAAAGATGGATAAAGTAACAGATAGATATGGTAGAGTAACATGTAGCATTGAGAGTACTATTCTCATGATGCCGTACATGTGCAGAAGTTAGCATCGGGAGTTTCTGCAACACATCTTGATCTGCTTTAGCCTCTTCTTTTGTAGAAACATTTAAAGTGATTTTTGGCGAAGGATTTTAGTTAAGACTGGTGAGTAAGAAGCTATCCCTTTAGACTGTGTGTATGTGTGGAATGAAACATGGATCTCTCTGTCATGGAATGAGACATGCATCTGTGTCATGTTGTGGAATGAGATATGCATCTCTGTGTAATGTCATGTGGTAAAAGTTTATTTGTCTGTTTAACAGGACCCTGTCTCTTACTCTATTGTGAACGATGTCAATGATGCCCAGTATTTCAACATTGGTTCGGATGGTGTCATATCACTGAAGCTGCCAATTTTAAGTTATGTCAATCCATACTATGTGGTGAGTGTTAAGAGTTAGAGCTACAGTTATACAGTGAGTTCTAGTGACATGTTACACAATGCGAAGTGTGTTTTCTGTGTTCAATTTCCTATTATGTAGACTGTGAAGCGAGTCTTGTAAGTTTTCAGTTATATCAGGTGGGACAAGAAAACAAGTCCTACTAGTTTTACTGTTGTGTCAAAAATGAAGCTAATGCAGAGAAAGAAATGAGATTGTCTAAATGCATGCTGTTTGAGATGAGCTAGTACAAGCTGGTTTATTGAATTTCTTAAATCATTTCGGTCTAAAACCAACACTAGATCATGAATTAATTTTTCTGTACTTTGGTTACTATTACATCAAGTCTTGTTGGCTAAGGTTAACATGCAGGTAAACTGTTTTCTTGGTTTTGAAGGTGCTGTGTGCTGTAAGGTATCCCAGATGTTAGGGTAATGCTCTTTGTGCTTCAACTTGTCTATAATGCTGTCTGTTCCTGTGCATTTAGCTGATGCAGACTATTTCTTGCTTTCCAGTTCCGAGTGGAGGCCTCTGATAATCGCCAGCCTCCAGGAACGTCCCAGGCTTTGGTGACAGTGAACATCCTGCGCAATCAATATGCACCTATCTTCTCCAAAGCTCAAGACAACCTGACCATCTCTGAGTATGAGCTGGTCAGCAAGTTCATCTACCGTGTGTCAGCCACTGATGGTGACAGCTCAAGTGTGAGTTTGTATCTCACTAAATGCTTGGCTTTGGGCTTTTTTCAAAAGACTGTGATCCTTTCCTGGCTGTGCATGGTGGAGATTTCAGGCACACATGATTGTGTCTTTCGTCACATATTAAAAGATGTCAATGCTGGGTTAAGTGACTGATATGAAGAAAGCTTTTAAAGCACTTTATTAATCTGTGAACACTTTTTACACACGCTTCCGACATCAGCAAGGTGTTCACCATACTCCACATAAATGATGCATTATTTACACTACAGGCATAAACAAGGTGTGCATCATAGTAGACACTACTAAAGACAATTCTGGATATTTGCCATGTATGAACACTAATGCAAGTCAGTAGCAATGACATGCATAAGAAATGGTTGTATAGTGACATAGATATATATACACTTGTATATCTTGATGGTGATAAGCTGTCTAGATGTCATACGACTCAAGATGCCTCAGGTTTCTGTATATCTTTATGTGAATATTGTAAACCTTTATGTGACTGTGCTGTACAACTGTATACTACAATACTGTATAACTGTATATGATGGTACTGTATGTTCACTTCGTAATGTACATCCAACTGTCTGCTTACAGAGTCCAAGTGGTCAGCTGGAGTACTCAATTGAGAGTGTCACAAACTTGCAGCCAAAGGGCATTTTTGACACAGACTTTTTTGTCATCAGCCGCACAACAGGCGACATTTATCTTGCGCGTGACCTTCGAACTGACAGAGCTCCTGATGCCCTCCTGGTGAGATGATGAAGACACCTGTTGGCTGAAATCTCTAGTAAAAGTCTTGTCCCTTCTGCCCCTATCTCCATCTGACCTGTTGAGATCATAAACGTGGTTATCCCTTCTTCATTTTATGCTGATGAAAAACTGTTGTCACATTGAATTATATGAAGTAATCTTGACCAGCAGCGTAATTGGAGAATTAGCAAGATTGCCAGAGTTTGCCTTTCTGGGGACTTAGTGAAATGTTAGTACTATCAAGTGCTGACCTCCCTCTCTTGTTGCAGCTGAAGGTCAAAGCACAAGACAAGTCAGCAACACCACAGTCTAGTACAGCAGAGATCCGCATCAACATCAAGCGAAATGAGTATGCTCCAGAGTTTGTGCAAAAGTCCTATAGCATTACTGATGACAAAGGTGTCTTACCAGGTGTCACCCTGCTGACTGTCTCTGCTGTTGACAAGGACATAAACAATCCCCTCAATGCACAAGTGAGCAGCTGTCATTTTCAAATAGTTTTCGGTCTTTGTTTGTCGATAGTGATGTATGTTTGAACATTTTTATATTGCAAAGTAATGGCTATAAACTTAGAAAGATGCGTAACTATCAAATTTCAACAGATTCGTGTAAGGTAGTTTCCTGTTATTAAGTGCAATTATCAACACCCACACAGCTTGCCTATAATTATATAATACTATAACACTATAATATAATATTAGCAGCTGATAGCTAGCATCACACTGTGTGTGTGTGTGCATGTTCATGCATACTTGTCTATGTGTCTGTATGTTGTGCACAATGAGTAGCTTATGGTGCAATATATTATTATTGTTGTTGTTATTGTTATTATTATGTTCACATAGAGCTTCAATCATCAGTCACCTAGGTACTCATTCAGTGGTGCTTACTAGACAGCAGTCACCTAGTCACTGGTACAGTGGTACTAGCACTACACAGCAGTCACCTAGCCACTCATACAGTGGTGCTAGCACTACACAGCAGTCACCTAGCCACTCATACAGTGGTGCTAGCACTACACAGCAGTCACCTAGTCACTCATACAGTGGTGCTAACTAGACAGCAGTCACCTAGCTACTCATACAGTGGTGCTAGCACTACACAGCAGTCACCTAGCCACTCATACAGTGGTGCTAGCACTACACAGCAGTCACCTAGCCACTCATACAGTGGTGCTAGCACTACACAGCAGTCACCTAGCCACTCATACAGTGGTGCTAACTAGACAGCAGTCACCTAGTCACTCATACAGTGGTGCTAGCACTACACAGCAGTCACCTAGCCACTCATACAGTGGTGCTAACTAGACAGCAGTCACCTAGTCACTCATACAGTGGTGCTAGCACTACACAGCAGTCACCTAGCCACTCATACAGTGGTGGCTAGCACTACACAGCAGTCACCTAGCCACTCATACAGTGGTGCTAGCACTACACAGCAGTCACCTAGCCACTCATACAGTGGTGCTAGCACTACACAGCAGTCACCTAGCCACTCATACAGTGGTGCTAGCACTACACAGCAGTCACCTAGCCACTCATACAGTGGTGCTAACTAGACAGCAGTCACCTAGTCACTCATACAGTGGTGCTAGCACTACACAGCAGTCACCTAGCCACTCATACAGTGGTGGTAGCACTACACAGCAGTCACCTAGCCACTCATACAGTGGTGCTAGCACTACACAGCAGTCACCTAGCCACTCATACAGTGGTGCTAGCACTACACAGCAGTCACCAACAATAAACACTACTCAGAGTGCCAGTGACCAGCACTAGATACTTCTGTTACCAAAGGAGAATTTAAATTGAAAGCTATTCAAGCATGTGACTGTCATGACCAGGAAGTATTCCTGTACGTGAACGTGAAACCTGTGTTTACAGACCCCTAATGCCCAGTTCACCTATTCTTTGGTTGACCCTGAATCAAGTGGTGCCATATATTTCCAAGTGGATAGCCAAGGCAACATCTACAAGCGCTCCAATAACTTCGGCTCTCAGTCTGGCACCGTTTCATTCCAGGTAGGAAGTTACCTTCAGTCTATGCAGGCATGTAGATCACTTGTCAGCATATTAGCTAATATTATTGACTTTAACAGGTAGTAACATTGGTTTATGTTATGGGATCATTGAAATCATTGCATTCTTTCTATTATTAGTGTAAGTTGTCTTTGGAAAACCATGCTATAAGCTTTCCTTTATAATGTGAATGATGACCATTTTGTAGTTTTACATAATGCAGGAGATGATTGTCAGACTGACATATATTATCTTCCTGCAATGACACAATGACAGTACCCTGTGAGAGGTGTTACTGCTGTCATTACTTTGTCACAAAATGTGCATTAAGTCTTATTAATCAGGGCTTCTGCTAAGGCTAAATTCTTTGGGGTCCCAGGGACCCCTTCTTGAGATTTTTAAGGAGTCCCTGTTCTTTGCCCAGATTTGAAGGGGACCCCAATGACGAAAATTGAAGGGGTCCTCCGAACTTTTAATGCGTACTGTACGCAATTTTTTGCGTAAGCAGAAGCCCTGTTAATCTATCAGCAGAATTAGTTTTATTAAACTTAATTAGCTATATTAATACATGTTAGCATAATTGATCGTATGATTGTTATGGATAGTTCCTGTTTTATTATGATATTCAATTTTTGAAACAAGTTATCAGCACATTATAGTTTAAAATCATTGGTGCTTGTATAATACCTGTATTTTAACTTAACATTTTTTACGTGATTGTTTGATATGCAGAAATTGACTGGTTTCATTTCCTCGTTTGTATATATTAAAGTCTATCCTCAAACATTGAAACAATGTGTCTGTGGATGTTAAACAGTTTTAAAGGTTCTCATGAATATGCTTTCTCACCTACTTGCAGTTCACTGTCCGAGCAACAGATAACAGCTGGAAACCAAAGTCAGACACTGCTAATGTCACTGTTGTGATCACCATTCAGTCCCTCACTGAGGGTACTCTTGGCTTTGACAGACCAGATTATGTGTAAGTGTTTCACATGTCATTAGCTCTTTTTGCCAGTATTTATTAGCAATTTGATGTAACCAGTCATTATCGCCATGATAAATTTATTTACAGACATTAATGAAAGTGCTTGTTATATCATTTTGGCCGCCTCTTGCAGCAAAAGTAAAGGCATTCTGTGAGACTGCTTGAAATCAGCAAAAAAGCAAAATAAAACACTTAGTGCTCTTGTTTTTCCCTACTTTCTTCTGTGCACCACTGCATCATCATAAAATTGATAGCTTGATGGTCATAATCCAGATTAAAAATCATTCTTCCTAACACAAGAATGTTTGGCTGTTGCAGATTTTCATTTCCAGAAAATGGTAATCGTTCTGAAAAGATGGACCTGTATGTTCAGAACCAAGGGGACAGACCTGTGCAGTGCAGGATCACTTCAAACTCTCCTTCTGCCTGTAAGTGCATGTCAAGACACTACTGGGCTAGCCATGTATAAAAAGCAGTCCACTTTAGTTACAATATTTTAAGAATATTTATTTTTATTATTTGTTGACAGATAAACTCTAGTATATTTGTCAAAGGAATGCTCAGTAGCTGTGTTTGGAGAAAAGCGCTATGTACTTGTCTGTCACTGGAAGGGTTAGTTTTGCCAGAAGTGTATTGTTGAGTTTTCTAGTACTACTCTGTCGGTCTGATTTTGTTTTCTAGGGTTAATGATTCTTTTAATTTCTTCAAACATTTTTGTATTTTATTTTGACTGGGTCTTCCATTAAGACCATACTATGCCTACAAGCAGTCTGTTGAGGTTAAGCTATACTGCTAGCAAAAGTCAAGTTCCTCTGATGACAGAATATTTTATACGGCTCTTCTGTGTCCTTGAGAGGGATTTTAATATTAGAGTATATACACATATACACAATAGATTAAGTGACAGTGTACAAGATTGCTCATTGGTGTACAACCTGAGGCTGGTACCATCTTTTTCTATTTATAACACAGGTGCATGCTCTTATTTTTCATTTATGGTTGTTGTATGTAATTCTATTTTCAGCTTTTTTTACCATTGGGTACCCTTCTGGGAAAAAGAACTGTTATGTGCAGCCACTTTTCAACCTGGATCGTGAGCAGAACTCATCATATACTCTTACTGTGGAAGTCGTTTTTGAGCGCACAAAACGTCAGGCATCTACAAGCAACACTAATGCCACAAAGTACATTTTTAGTAAGTTTATTTCTCTGTTGCAATCAGTATCTTGAAGATTGGAGGGAGCTTCTTCTTCCTTTCTTCACTTTCTTTTACTCTTATGCCCCTCCTCTTTCTTTTTTCCTCTGAACCCCCAGATCCTCTCCTTTTCCTTTCTAATAATTTTTAAAGCACCATATCCCAGCCCTATGAGCAAGGTCTTGGCGCTTTAAAATGATACAAATTATAAACAACAATAATCATGATAAGGAGAAATTTAAGAATTCAACCTAGACAACAGGAAAGAAAAGAGAATAACACATGAAAATGGCAATAATAATAATAAAAGCGTAGTGCTATCTCAATAGCTGAACCAGTACAGTACTCCATTATCCAACAAGTCTATGAAATTAACATAAATGCATAAATTATGGAAAATAAGAAGTCTTGGAGACAGAAGAAAATGGTGGACCAGATTTGTCTGAGTGGCCTGGCGATACATTTCACGGTCAAAGATTTAGAGTTTTTCTGCAATTGTGTGTCATAAGAGAAGCCATTAGACAAACCAGATCAAGAATGATAAGGATAAACCTCCACAGGTCACGCAAGCTGTAGACAGTTTTGCTGTCATCAAGAAGTTTGGCCACATTGCACATTTCATCTCACTGTTGACATGCACAAACAAAATACTGGACTGAGAGGAAAACGGCGTCATGGAAAGAAGGACTGTTAGTCAACAGATCAACTGAAGCCATAGAAGTAAAACAAAATGTTACAATTGAGAAACACAGTCCAGCACATCACTAGGATCAAACAAAAAACTCCAAAATCAAAATTAGCTTAGAAAAATAGCAAAATCCATCAAAATCTGCAGAGCTAGACCCTTCAAGTAGGTACAATTTTCTGTGCGTTCTCTCTCTCCTCTTTCTTTCCCTCTGTAACCCTAACCCCCTCATTTCCCTTTCTGTACATTCTCTCTCTCCTCTTCCTTCCCTCACCTTCTCTCTCTCCCCACAACCTCTTTCAATGTTTCTCACATTCTCTTATTTTCACTTCCACATTATTTCAGTTTCTGACACTCTAATGCTTGAGACTGACCAGATTCATCCATTTTTTTTACAGTCCATCATTATGGGGGCTGAAGTAAAATGTGTTGACAGTATTGCTGATGTTTCTGTGGCAGATGTGTGGCCCCAGACTACAGTACATATCAGTGTCCTTGACGTCAATGACAATACCCCGGAGTGGGTGTACCCTCTGTATCCCAAGAACACCACGACTCCTCCTACTGGGACGTTAAATACATTTTATGCATCTGTGCCAGTGACAGCCAAGCCTAACACTCCAGTTATCCAAGTCTTGGTGAGTGAGTGGGCGTCACACACTGAGTACTCTTCACTTTCATATTTTAAAAAACATCATGAGTAAATAATTACGTTTTTGCTTCACAAAAAGTCCTTGTGCTTCCTCCTGGGAAATCAAAACAAGCTGCCAAGCAATACTGTGCAGTATTGTCTGTGTGCCCGACTCTCTGTCTCTCAAGATGCTGTAAGTTTGCAGGTTCATTTGTCTTTCTCTGTTGTTATCTGCCTAATGCTGAAAGTGGCAGAACTTGTTTTTGGGTTTTGTTTGTCTTTTTGCATTAACAAATAGTAAATATTTTTAACATTCTGCTGATTATTTTATTGTTTTTTGTATCTGTAGTCTGACAATGGGTTTTGCCCTGTACAACAGATACTTGCACTCCAACAAGTTCTCTTTCCTCCACATGGGTTTCCAAGTGATGACAGTCTTGCTAAAGATGCAGTATTGCTAACGATGCAGTCTCAGTTTCCCCTGCTGTCACTGTTACCATGTTTTAACACCTTTCACTTTTGTAAAATGTTGGTAATATAGAGATATATATATATAAACATTTGTTATTGCATTGTATCAAGTGTCATGTTTCCATACTACCAACAAACAGAAGTCTCATGGCATACAGTTTTCTACAGAATTGCTCACATTGTGATGAGAATTTGCATTGATCATGGTGCATTGATTGCTGTTTATTGATCTTGGTGCATTGATTATTGTTTATCACTGCATTTCCTTGCTACCAGGTTGCACTTTAATGTTAGGTATAGGACTGCTTGATTACTCTGTATCAAACCTCTATCTGCTGTGATTATAGGTTGTGTTACTGATTACTGTGTATCGGACTCACCTTACTGGACATTTTAGATGACTTTGTAAATGATAGATTCTAATAATGCTCCTGATAATATAGATTCCTTTAACATTACTCTTGATTTTTATGAACCATTTGAAGTACTGATAGTTATAGTGATCATAGGAAAGATTTATTGTTTTGATAACTAGATATTAATAGCCACTTGTTTGTTTGTAGTTCTGATGTCAGATCTGACAGAATCTTAGGGTCTCAATATGTGTTGTGTGAGATGCGTGTGTGTGCACATGCATTCACAGACTGTGACATATATTTGCAGGCCACAGACAAAGATCTAGCTGAAAATGGGACAGTTGAGTATGTGCTGGTTGGCAAAGACAAATTTGAAATCGATCTCAATGATGGTAAAGTCTACACCACAGAGGACTTCACCTTGAATATGAATGCTGCAAGATCCTACGAGCTGTCTCTTGAAGCTCGTGACCGGGGAACACCTGTTCGCTATGCTCTTTCAACACTGTGTGTAAGTTTCACATCATCCTTTACCGAGTTGGTGATGATGTCAGGCTATTTGTCCAAATCACCAGTCATATGCTGCAATTTGTTTGGGCCTTGCTGACTAGCTTGTATCAAAAGAGGATATGCGTAGTATTGCCTTCCTTTGACTAATCCTCATATATGATATAAAAAATATAAATGGAATTTTGTCCCAGCTGTGCTAGTGCTGATTTTTCAATGGACACTTGACTGTAAAGAACTATGTTGCTGTGATACTCAAGTGACTTAACAGTAGATGTCGATATGCCACATAATCTAGAAGGTGAGTCTGACATCAAGGGTGTTGAACACCCAAAGCAAGAGAAGATTATAAACGGCCACTGACAGGAAGGCTACTAAGAATGTGGACATTCATAACACAAGCATAGGACTGGAGTGTTGTCCTACAGCGTGGACATGCTAGTGTGGGTAAAGATGTCTGTCAATTCAATAAGACATCCTAATATAGATAAGAACCTCTGTCTAGTTGGTTGAACGTCCAAATATAGATAAGACCATCTGTCAAGTCAGTTGAACCTGCTTCAGACCAAGTGTTTAAGCAAACTTTTCTTCATTTGCCTTGTTTGCAAGATCCTGCTCCTTCAAGCTCTGTTCAGTGTTGTTGCATGTCTGTATGTCTGTGGTTATTTTTTAATCTGTGTAGACATGCTGTCTTCATATTAAATCTATGCTTGTATATATTTTGCTTTTTTAATTGATGTGAGCGTGCTTTAAAATGAAGAAAAACATGATGTACAAATCCACTGATTATTATACTAACATAAAGACGGCCATCTGTCAAGTCAGCCAGATGTCGTTATGTAGATAAGGACACTTTTTAAGTCAGACACCCTCCCCTGTGCTAGAGCAGGACTGAACATGTCTGGCTTCGAGGGAGTTAAAGTGTGTTATTGTATATACTCTCATACAGAACAAGCTATTGATGGGTTAAGCTCTTGTCACCAATACAGCAAGGTTCAGCTGTTCTAACTTCAAACTTTATCTTGTGTCATCTACTCCCTCTCCCTACTTGCAGCAGTTGTTTACTAGGCTATTTGCTTGATCACAATGTAGCCTGAGATACTGACTTAGCTTTAAACACCAATCCCCTCTCTCTCTCCTCAAACATATACATATTCCTTCTCTCCATCTGTTTCTCTCTCACTCACTCACACATTCCATCTAATGGTATAAATCTTTACCTCTCCCAGGTGGTGGTTAGTGATGAATTCAACCGCTTTGTGATGCCAATCAACATACTGAGTCGACAACAAGCACTGCAGCTTGAGGAAATAATCCGAAGGTAGGACACAATGATGTATGCTACAAAGCTGTCATGAACCAATCAGTTACACGACAAGCTACAGAACCTATGTTACATGATACACTAGAGCCTGTACCATGATATGCTACAAATGAATCCTTTACTTCTTTCCCTATCTCACCTTTCCTTTCATGTAGATTGATGGGACTGTGGATAGTATAAGGCAATAAATTTAAGTATAATTTCATAACTCAGGGCTAAACAAGTAAACATAAGCTCTTGAAGTTAAATGTTGTGAATTGTTATAGATCACTGCAGAGGGAAACTGGTAACGTCATTCTGATTGAGAGCATGGAGGGCAAACGAATTCAGCAAACTTCAGGAGAAGTGGTTGCCCAGCAAGAATCGTGAGTTACCTTTTGTGCAAGATGTGATATTTGCTGCTCTATGTATTGAGTTAGATGAGATAATGGATGGTCAGTGCTTTATATGGTTAACCTATGTCTCTTATTAATTAGTAGAGCTCGTGACAAAAATGTTATGGAGATTTTTATTTACATACTTTCAACTTACTGTCCTTGTCTCCCCATTGAATTTTGTAATCAAATTTTCACCCACTTCCTATTGTCCTAAAAGTCTGAAATTTTCACCAGTTACTCATTTCCAGTGACAATACAATATTCAATAATTTACAGCAGTCCACAGATAATAAAATAATTTTGTCTTAAATGTTAACTGTGTATGAGAACTTATAGGCCAAATTAGGGGAGATAGGTAACTGCTGCTCTAGGAATAGTTAACTATAGTTATCTCCTCTAATTCAATCTAAGAGAAGGGAATTAAGTCACAAAGTAAAAACCCAAAAATTAATAACAAAATTCAAACATGTGTAGCACTCTAGTAGTGTACCAAGTTATGTCTTTGTTGTAGAGCGTAGGGGTAGAACAGCTCCCAGGACTGTCCGTTGTATACTGAGTTATGTCTTTGTTGTAGAGGTAGGGGTCGAACAGCTCCCAGCACTGTCCCTTTCTCGTAGGGGGAAAAAGAGGGTATGGTTTCTGGAATGTTCGACAAGGATAGTATAAGTAGTGTAGCTGGAAGCGAGAGTGGAGAGATGGGGGGCCGGCTGCCGAGTGAAACTCTGAATAAAATCTACTGTTATGCGACAATTACATCTTTATTGTGTTCTTGTACAACTAGCCCACCCCTACGTTGCCATCAGGGACTGACATGTTGGTTACACATGCAATAGTTTCTTCCCTTGGATAATTGCATTTGTTAAAAATAAAGGCAAACAAAAAATCCCCATAAAACTAAAGATGCAACCATTTAGAGATGTAAAATAACCCTGGCATGCAGAAACTTGCATGCTCTCCGAGAACTGGTCCGATTAGAAAATACTGGGTGCAAAAGTATTGTGCAAATGGTTTCTTTCAACGTTTTTGTGTGCCACGTGCTTTTTGTATGTGAGAACTTATAGGCCAGTTTCAAACAAAAAAGTTCAAGAATAAAATAAGTAAAAAAAAAATTATACAACCAAACTACATGCACCAAAAAGGGTAAAATATTTTTTTCCTTAGGTTTTGGGATTTTTTGTACTTTAACACTTAACATATAAATCTGTGAGGGTAACTCTCTCAAGCTATTAAAACTCTGATCATCACAAATGGCAAATTGCAAAATTATCGATTCATTGATAAGGTTATTAATAAAAGAAAGTTAATAATAAAATATTTCTTAGTGTGCCCCTCACACTTTTATATATTAAAATATATTTATTAAAGAAAATCTTGAGATCTGAGGAAAACATTTTTACCCTTTTCAGTGCATTTCATATAAAAGTGTATTTCTAAAACTATTTTTTTACTTATTTTATTTTGTTAATCTTACACTTTTGTACACATTCCTATTACATCAGGAGAACTATTTATTCTATTTTATACTGTGTCAGTTTCATCCTATATTTTACAATTTTTGTTGTTTGTAACTGATTGCTTCTGCACTGTTTGTGTCATAATTTGCATATATTTGAAGTGCAGCAGGTGCATGCATTATTTGTGCACTTTGCTCAAGCATGTTCTTTGCATCCATTAATTTAGTATACATGTTATGGCCTCTTTGTTTATATGCTTTGGTGTGACTGTGGTTTTATGTATTCAAGCATGCTTTTATCATGGATGCCATAGTTTTTACCGATATTTTTAAAATAGTTCTAAATATAACACTTGCTCTGTTGAGTGCCTGTCAGGATGTAGTTTTGTTTCCAGTCCAGGACAAATGATCAGGATATAATCTGAGACACAATGAAGAACACATTACTTATTGTCTGTTACACACTCGACAATGTATATATATATATCTCGATAAGATAGTGCATATTTTCTGTCGCACGCAGGACTGATGTGGTGTTTGTAGCCCTTGTTCCTGGTAAATGTGAACTTCTCAATTCATCGTCACCAGAGGCCCAAGAAAGGTAGGTACACTACAATACATGTCATAGGTTACATTATGATGCTGCTGTGCACCACACACTATATCCATGTCATAGGTTACATTATGATGCTGCTGTGCACCACACACTATATCCATGTCATAGGTTGCATTATGATGCTGCTGTGTACTACACACTACACCCATGTCATAGGTTACATTATGATGCTGCTGTGTACTACATACTACACACCACACCCATGTCATAGGTTACATTATGATGCTGCTGTGTACTACACACTACACCCATGTCATAGGTTACATTATGATGCTGCTGTGTACTACACACTACACCCATGTCATAGGTTACATTATGATGCTGCTGTGTACTACACACTACACCCATGTCATAGGTTACATTATGATGCTGCTGTGTACTACATACTACACACCACACCCATGTCATAGGTTACATTATGATGCTGCTGTGTACTACATACTACACACCACACCCATGTCATAGGTTACATTACAGTGGCGTAGGAAGATGTTCGGCGTTGGGGGGGCAAACTCCCTGCTGACAGTGAACGGCGTTCTCACTCGCACATTACGTAAAAAAGATGGGGGGGGGTACTGCACGCACGCACGTACACAGTGGTAGCATCACAACATCCTGCTTTATTGTTAAAAGGCTAAGCAGCATTAAATAAGAAAAAACAAATTAAAGAATGACTCCCCGGCTAACGCATTCACAAGAAATGTGATAAACGTTATAATCATATAAATCATATTAATCAAGGTTGGCAAGTCAGTGTGCCAAAAAAACTGCGTCTTCGGTGATTTCTATTAATGAACTCCATTGCAATCTCGTCCAGATTAAGCAGATCAACCCTCTCTTTAAATACACGCATAATGACACAGTTATTCAAGCGCGTTTGTGTCATGGAACTTCTCAGGTATGTTTTTGTTTGTTTTAAGGCAGAAAAACTGCGTGGAAAAACAAAGGTAAAGATTAATTAAGCCTACTCACCCAATGGCTCGTGACACGCTTTGTTCTATCTCACAACAAACGCGGGGAAAATACGCTGGTTGCTGGAACCCTCTTCTAGACACCACGCCAGTTCCAGCGACAGTCCACACAGCACGTGGCAAACTCCCGACTACTCCCAGAGACGGGCACAGGTCTCTCCACCACCGCAAAAACTCCTCTTCCGCCCCGCCGTCCTCCCAGTCCTGTGTGGCAGGTTTCTATAGGCTTCGAGAAACCTCCAGAACCTTTCCCTACCCACAGGGACCAGCGAGATAATACACGTTACAAAGAGACACAGCCCTATACCTGAACTTGGTGTCCGCACACCCTGGGAAAATAGCCCCATCCACCCCAAAGAGAATCTAAGAGACCAGAGAGGAAGGGACGCAAGGCTACCCTATAATTAAGGGCCATAAACTGGCCAGACCACCGTGGCCAGGGGACGAAACTAGGGTGGGAATGGCCGGGCCACCCCTTCCTCGCTCCGCTACCCGACGGTGCTGAGCCAGCGATGCGACACGTTCTATGGCCATCTACCAAAACACGGACACATATATACAAACCAAACAGTATAACACAGATAACTTATGTTGAGTACCAGCCACAGTCGTTGATGATAAAAGAGTGAGTGCCCTTGTGTAGTTTTAGAAATGTTACTTATGCACTTCCCCCTGAGTCGTAGATAGCAATAATACCAGTCTCTCTGTCTGTAAAGAAAACTACCAATATAGGGACTCACAGTCTTTGCCTACTTAGGTGAAGTCAAAGCCGTCAATTCGCACTAAACCGTTGGTGTCTAGTAAGATGGAAGTCCTCGTGCTTCGCTAGTTTTCACAAAAGTTAAGGGTTCCTGTCTGATTGGCAAGACTGGGGTATTGGTATGCAACTAATTTGTTACTGGCTTTCTGTGTTCCCGAGGCCAGTGCGGCCCCTTCGGTTGTAAGCGATAGCAGATAATTTTAGGGTGACAGCGAGTGGGTGGGGATGTTTTATGTTGGTCAAACGAAAACCGCAAGAAAAGGCGTCGCATTATGGGGAGGGGAGGGAGACGACACTCGATGTACCGATGTACTGTCCGCCTGCTTTCTTCGCTCAGGCTTCAACACAGCCTGCAATTAGCATGGCAAACAATACCAACGGACTGTCCCCGATCTGATCGTCAGAGGTGTTAGAGCCTCCACTTGCCTCAGGGCCCGCTTTTGTGACGGTGATGACCGTCTCCTCTCTACGTTCCCCTACCTTTCTCCAGTTCTTTGCTCTTTGTGAGAATTACGTCTCAAATATTGGGGGAGGGGGGGCAAAAGGATATTCCTGCCCCCCCCTGTATTTTCCTTGGGGGGGGCGGCTGACCCCGCTGCCTCCCTGGTTCCTACGCCACTGCATTATGATGCTGCTGTGCACTACATACTACACACCACACCCATGTCATAGGTTACATTATGATGCTGCTGTGTACTACACCACACCCATGTCATAGGTTACATTATGATGCTGCTGTGCACTACATACTATACCCATGTCATAGGTTACATTATGATGCTGCTGTGCGCTACACACTACACCCATGTCATAGGTTACATTATGATGCTGCTGTGTACTACACACTACATACTACACACCACACCCATGTCACAATGACTGTGGCTACACACTACACCCATGTCATAGGTTACATTATGATGCTGCTGTGTAACACACCACACCCATGTCGTAGGTTACATTATGATGTCATAGGTTACATTATGATGCTGCTGTGTACTACATACTACACCCATGTCATAGGTTACATTATGATACTGCTGTGTACTACATACTACACACCACACCCATGTCATAGGTTACATTATGATGATGCTGTGTACTACATACTACACACTACACCCATGTCATAGGTTACATTATGATGCTGCTGTGTACTACACACTACACCCATGTCATAGGTTACACTATGATGCTGCTGTGTACTACACACTACACCCATGTCATAGGTTACATTATGATGCTGCTGTGTACTACACACTACACCCATGTCGTAGGTTACATTATGATGTCATAGGTTACATAGGTTACATTATGATGCTGCTGTGCGCTACACACTACACACTACACCCATGTCATAGGTTACATTATGATGTCATAGGTTACATAGGTTACATTATGATGCTGCTGTGCGCTACACACTACACACTACACCCATGTCATAGTTACATTATGATGTCATAGGTTACATAGGTTACATTATGATGCTGCTGTGCGCTACACACTACACACTACACCCATGTCATAGGTTACATTATGATGTCATAGGTTACATAGGTTACATTATGATGCTGCTGTGCGCTACACACTACACACTACACCCATGTCATAGGTTACATTATGATGTCATAGGTTACATAGGTTACATTATGATGCTGCTGTGCGCTACACACTACACCCATGTCATAGGTTACATTATGATGTCATAGGTTACATAGGTTACATTATGATGCTGCTGTGCGCTACACACTACACACTACACCCATGTCATAGGTTACATTATGATGTCATAGGTTACATAGGTTACATTATGATGCTGCTGTGCGCTACACACTACACACTACATCCATGTCATAGGTTACATTATGATGCTGCTGTGTACTACACACTATATACTACACACCACACCCATGTCATAGGTTACATTATGATGCTACATACTACACATGTCTTAGGTTACATTATGATGGTGCTGTGCACCACACACTACATACTACACACATGTCATAGGTTACATTATGATGGTGCTGTGCACCACACACTACATACTACACACATGTCATAGGTTACATTATGATGCTGCTGTGCACCACACACTACATACTAAACCCATGTCATAGGTTACATTATGATGCTGCTATGTACTACATACTACACACATTTCTTAGGTTACATTATGATGCTGCTGTGCACTACATACTACACCCATGTCATAGGTTACATTAAGATGCTGCTGTGTACTACACACTACATACTACACACTACACACATGTCATAGGTTACATTATGATGATGCTGTGCTCTACAGGCTGTGTTGCTACTGTGTGTATGATGCACTTTGTCACAACCATATATACCAGCCAGGTGCTTTCATGAATATCAAAGAGACTGAGATCGATGATTAGTCTATATATATACACCAGCCAAGTGTTTTCTTCAAAGAAACTAAGACCAATGACTGGTATGCAAGGGGAAGTGTTTTCGCCCATCATCTGCACAAGACAGAACAAGGAAGGCAGACATGAGGTGTACATTTGTGAAGGTGGTGGTAGGGAGTTGAGCTGAGAGTAAACAGGGTTACCTCCCTCTAACCCCCACCCCCACAATCAACAGAGGAGGGGGAACTTAGGTGAAGAATGTTTCTATGTTAGAGCCGCCAGCAGGGCTGGCAACAAACAGCGGGCAGGTGCAAGGCTGGTAGTGGGCTACCTGGCTGCTGGGCTCAGCCTGTTTGTTCACCCACCTTTGCTGCCTTTCTCACATTCTTACACTCTGCCTGCCTTTTCCCTAGCAATGTGTGCTGGTGGCTACTGTGCATCTTTTCTTGTGTGCTAAAGAGAGAGATGAACAGAGAGTGACTTGAATACCTGTAACTAACTGTGGGATGTTACATGAGTCGACAGAGCTTGAAACTGTGAACCAAGATAGTGTGTCAGTCATCAACTGCAAGGTTAGACAGCTCACCTCTGTGTGCATATGTGTATATGAGTGTGTGTGTGTGTGAGAGAGAGAGAAAAAGAAAGTAAAAGAAAAATAGAAAGCTGATGTATAACATTGATATCAGCTGCTCACAAGTATCAACAAATCTTGATCAAATGTCAACTTTAGGGCGAGGCTTCAGATGTTTATGCTAAGGCTTTTTTGTTATCTTCACACTGCTAGGATGGGATTTCAAATCATACAGTCAAGATTTTCACCAGTTCACTGATTGTGGATTCTCCTATCTGAGGCTGGACTACAGTTTCAAATGAAACCAGATTTCAGATGTTGACTGTGAGCACTTCTTTGTGCACAGTCTTTGTGTTGATTTTGTATGTTAGAAAAACAGACCATCAGATGTTCACTGCTGAGAGAAACTAACATGTCACTAGGACCAGCTATGACACAGTTGGTGGAGACTTGATTTTGTGTTATCTGTGAAATGATCTTTTGAACATTGTTTTGGTGTCAGTATAGTTATCTGCTACAAACAGTCACAGCTGTGACACACCTGGTGAGACTGGATGTCACAAGGACTTTCAACAAATATGCTTGAGTTATTATGCGACAGGGTTAGGTGTCAAAATCGTGTACACATTTAAATATCCTGTATATACATGTACAATGGTATTACTCCTCAAGGCAGATTGGATTCATGTCCAATATTTAGCATTTAAGGAATCGTTGTCTCTGTTCTTGTACAGTTTTACTAATGTCTTCACACTATGCTAGTGTGATCATGGTTATATGCTTGTACAGTTGTAATGTTTTTACATTGTGCTAGTGTGATTGTGGTTATGTTTGTACACTGTAGTTATTAGTGTTATATAGTGTAACATCTTTATGTTGCTGTAATGTGATTTTGCTGTAACACTTAAAGGTAAAGCTGCTATGAAGTGGCCTAAAGCCTTGTGAGGAGCAGGAACTGAAATGTTTGTTTATAATATGCTTTGCAGCATCTTGTCAGAAGCTGTGTCAACCCGCATTGGCACAGTATTAGGCAGTGTCATACAACGGCAAGTTGATCCCATCCGTTTGCCCTACCCGGCAGCTGTGATTTACCGCAACATGAAATACAAGTCCTACATCTGGTGGATGGATGATCCATGGGCAGCCCTGGTGGCCTTGGCAGCCATCATCATCCTTCTGTGCATTGTGGGTATCATCGTTATCATCTTCACCCACTCAAGGTAGGAAGCCTACACATGCCTGACTTTATATCTTCTGTTCCAGTTGCTTTTGTCATCTCAAGTACTGTTAGACTAAACATTGTGCAATAATGTGCAAGTATTAATATCTACAAATATTTCAGATGTGCCTTATCTGGACATGATAGGCATTCTTTAAGCAGATATCAGATAAGATAATGTGTCCTGAATTGAAATATTCTTTGATGCGACTGTATAACATCATACCTACATACAAATGATGTGAGAGAAAGCCTGAAGCAATCATGCCTGACATTTGTTCTGCAGGTATATGAAGTTTATCAGTCAATATCGAGCATATCAGAGTTCATATGAGAACCCTGATTTTGTGGAACCACCTAGCTTCCTTCGGGAATATGAGACTCAGGTAAATAATTTACTTAATGAGAGGTTGGACTAATCATTTACTAAACAAGAGTTTGGACTGAAATGAGAGGTTGAACTAACCAGTTACTAAATGAGAGTTTAGATTAAAATGTGGGGTTGGATTAATCATTTAGTAATGAATGAGTGGAATGTGCAGCCCTTAGATACCTTGTTACTGTGGTGATGCGCAAAGGAAAAATGAGTTGATTATCTTATAATAACTATCATTTTCATTAAATCTTCATAAATAGCATCAGTTTTCGCTTTATGTCAGTAATTTGTTTATAAATCTGTGTGGCCACATATACACACATACCCATTCATCCTTTATCTTATGAACTCACTATTTATAAGCTTTCATTACAGTGGACTTAATACCCAAGGTCTATGGACGGATTCCTCATGTTAAAAAAACAATCTGATTTGCAATCAGAACTTAGCAAGTCAAATCTATCAAATAAGAACTAGAATATCTAAAACTTAACATCAGAGCCAGAACATCTGAACTTGATGTCAGAGCTAGTACGTCTGAAAGTGATGAAGGAGCTAGTACATCTGAACTTGATGTCAGAGCTAGTACATCTGAAAGTGATGGAGGAGCTAGTACATCTGAAAGTGATGAAGGAGCTAGTGTGTCTGAAGCAAGCAAAGTGGGTAGCAGCAGTCATGCTGTGCTAGCAGAAACTGTCCATCAGTGCAGTTGTCTTCATTCATGCCCACTCTATGTTCCTGTTTCATCTTGAACAGTTGTGCAATAAAGTTTTGATAGCAGTGCAGTCTCTAATTATAATAGACAAGAAAGTAAATAAAACAGAGGAAAGAGTACCTAAGTATCGCTGGAAAAGGTGGAGGCCATAGCTACTTATAAGACAGGATAGTATGCATTGTTCATCTTCTGCACATCAAAGATAACTGCACATACAAGTTTTAGTGTAGCAGACAAAACCAAAACAATCCAAATCTGTTGCTGGAGTTGGCAAAATGAAATGTATTCACAAAGCACTACATCTCATTTCTAAAACACTGTTAGGTATTAAACGTTATAAACAGTGAAATGAAATGCAAAGTACTGCACCCTTTGTCTTATAAAACAAAGCATAACATCACATTTCTGAAGCGATGTTAAGTATTACATATAAGCATTAAAGGATTTGGATGCCTTGAACTGATATAGTTTAACAAGTGTTCTAGGTTGCTTAGTGTTTTTGAAAGGGTTGTCTTTTCCTTTTTATTCGCTGTTCATAAATCAGTTTGTAAGAAAATGTGTGTGTGTGTCAGTGCTAGTGTGTGTGTGTGCATGCACGCATGTGTTATGAACTGTCACAGTTGACTGCTTCTACAGCCTTTTCATCTTTGACACCATTTTAGTGTACTTTATTATAGTGTACATTATGGAGGTTATGCATGGGTTGATGTATAGACGTGGACATGAGTAAAGCATAAGGAGAAGTTGGCTTTGTTTGTTTCCCTTGTTTTTCAATATCCTGTTTTGAATGTTTCAAGCACAGTATTGTGATAGACAAATACTCTATGTATACTGTCATCATAATCATCATCAGATATCTTTTTTTAAGAGAAATCCTTATCTGCTTTTATGCTTGTGATGTGTAGAGTCTGAACATGTACGTACCACCTGATGAGGCCATTCAGAGTTATGGTGAAGTGGGCTTGCATCTCCATGGTGATGGCCTAGTGGATGTCCAGCACACATCTCATGATCCTGGGGTGGTGGCTGCTGTCAACCCAGTGTACCAAACGTAAGCAGTTAGCTGGCAGTCAGCCCTGTGTATCAGTGTACTACAGATAAGATGATGATAATAAAGCACCCAATCATGCTACAACACACACACACAAAATATGGCAGAAGAATAAGAAAATATTTCAGAGACATTTTGCAAGAAGATAGAGAAGGTTATGGCAAGTGTCATTTTATTTGAATTACATGTGACGGCTAGCTGTCCACCATATGTAGAGGAGGTAAGCTCCTGGCCAGCTGTCATGACTGATAGGACTTGAGACAGATTCTGACTGTGGGGAGGCCACATTACTGATATGTGACTGGATGCGGCCTCTTAATTATACTCTATAACCCTTTACCACAAAACTGTTATTATTATTAGTCACCCATGACATGATTTCTGGTGACCCATTGTCTGATTTCTGACCTGCTTCAATTTTCTGTTACAGTGATCAAGGGGCGCAGACTCTAGTACCACCGGCCAGGGCAGGTTATTCTGCTGAGAGCACAACTATGTTGTGATCTGCCCTTGATCCCATGCCTTGCCATGTGCCAGAATGCCATCAGTTGCTTCTCTCCTCTTCATCATATTATCCTTAAGCCCTTACCTGCCTCTTCTCTTCTCAGTGCTTACCAATCTGTGGGTATGGAACTATTTTTGCCTCGCTGAGTGTGAAATGCCAGTGTGCCAAGAACTTTTTTAGTGTCAGCATACATGGCCTGCAGGCTTGCTCTTCGCTGTCAAGATTACGGTCTGCTCCATGGACCCACAGTGTAAAGCTCCTATGATCTGTCTGTACTCTGGAGGAGACACTGTTTTTGAAATAACATTTTCCTTCAATTTTCTAGAAAATGTAGAAGGTGCTATTTTCTTGTTTACCTATTTGGAGAAAGAAGCTTTAATCTGTGCAAAAATATTTTGACATTTATTCTGATAGTTTATGTCCTTTGAAAATCTCTATATCCCTTTTCCTCAGCCGGACTCCTCTGTTTTCTGTAAGAATAGTTGAAATGTCTCGTGTATTTCTAGCATGTGCTTGACTGACAAAACTTTTCAGACTTCTTAAAATTTTATATGTGACCAATTTTGTGAGCAAAATAAAGAGTCTATTTCTGTATATATATCTTCATTTATTTTCTTGTCATAGAAACAAAACTTGAATAGAAGCTTGTCATAGAAACTGCTTGATTGACAATGTTTCAGTTTTTATGGTTGCATTTTCACAGCTGAAATTATTAGAAGATAGTTGATGCTTAAAGTCAGACTGAAAGGCTGGATACCATGAGACACTTAAGGTGATGTGGATTAAGTTACAACAATAATGTCTGCACCCAAAAGATGCACATGCCATCGGGCTCAATACCTATATCAGACTCCAAAACATATTTTACCACCTTTAGCTGAGATTGGTCTACCAGTCATAGAACTGCTGGGTGTATATGCTGTGATTAGTCTATCTGCAATTAAATTTCTGGCTCTACATGCAAACATGGTGTTTTGGTTGCCAGCATCTTACCTGAACACGGAGTGATCAGAGCCATCATCAACTGTACACCAATATCCAGCAGGCTGATCTACTTGCATGTTTCTGACTATCATGCACAAAGACAATGAAGTGGAGGAATTTTGCCAACATCTAAAGGTTATAAAGGCTGCACTGAGAAAGGACATCTTCATTGTATTCAATGACTGGAATGCCAAGGTCAGCCCAGACGCCTACCAGCAATGCCAAAGAATGGTGGAGAAATTTGAATTTGGCAAAACCCAGCGACTGGGGCCTCAGACTCATAGAGTTTGCTTCAAACATGAACACTTTGAAATGGAGATCAACACTGATGAGCAAATTCATGATTACCACCAACAACAGCAAAGCACAGATCTATGAAGTCTCAACACAGTCTTCCATAGTGAGTACAGGCGGTACAAGTCTCAACACAGTCTTCCATAGTGAGTACGGGTGGTACAAGTCTCAACACAGTCTTCCATAGTGAGTACGGGTGGTACAAGTCTCAACACAGTCTTCCATAGCGAGTACAGCGGTACAAGTCTCAACACAGTCTTCCATAGTGAGTACAGCGGTACAAGTCTCAACACAGTCTACCATAGGGAGTACAGGTGGTACAAGTCTCAACACAGTCTTCCATAGCGAGTACGGGTGGTACAAGTCTCAACACAGTCTTCCATAGGGAGTACAGGTGGTACAAGTCTCAACATAATCTCCTATAGCGGAGTATACAGGTGGTACAAGTCTCAATAGTCTTCCATAGCGAGTACAGCTGGTACAAGTTTCAACACAGTCTTCCATAGGGAGTACAGGTGGTACGAGTCTCAACATAATCTGCTATAGGGAGTACAGGTGGTACAAGTCTCAACACAGTCTTCCATAGGGAGCACAGGTGGTACGAGTCTCGACATAGCCATCATTCTGCTGAACGGATGCGAGTTGTGGACTCTTTGCTTTCTGATAAAAAAAAAAAATCCAGATATTCAAGACTAAGTGCCTGATAAAACTTATCAGAATGGAAGACAAACCCAAAGACAGACTGGAATGTCGTCACTGCCACAGACATCTATAATCAGGTCAGTCACCACCACAGACATCTATAATCTGAAGTCAGTGACCACCATATACGTATAATCAGGTCAGTCACCACCACAGACATCTATAATCTTGTCCATATCTGTGGTGGTCACAGAGATGGACAGCACATGCGCCATGGAGACATCAGATAGCAGAGCGTGTCTCCACTGTCTGTCTATTTTATATGACCCCCCCCTGTAGTATCAGTCAAGGGATGATGATGATCGCCACAACTAGACTATAGGGTTATGTGATAGGCAGCTGTATAGAAATTACCAACATTCAACTCAATCTTGACTGAATAGTTGGTACATTATTGTACGCATACTTCACGAGACATGAAGTACAAACACAAAATGAAAAGCTCGTTTATCTTGCTTGCAAGCACACATAAACGTACCAAACTGCTAGCAAACACATCACAGTGCAGCTGTTGTTCAGTCAGATGCTGAGAAGCAATTTTGTATGATTTGCAAGCATCGCTGAGTTTACTCAGAAACAGAAAGAAAAACTGAGGAAAGAAGAAAGGTGGGCTGCAGGATGACTGCTAACTTTATTGAGGGCTCTTCAGCGAAAGTTATCGAACACATTGTGTACAAGTGTACCCTAAAATGGGATTTTACAATTAAAGAGCAGGCACAACAAATATTTCATCATCAGTGTTGTAGTCCTAGAAGTCTCACATGGGAAAAGTTAAATGCATCCACGTTATAGGCACTGTATCTACGTGTTATAGGTACTGTATCCACATGTTATAGGTACTGTATCAGTCTGTCATGACCATCTACAAGCCTTTCCCCACCCATTTCCACCTTCAAACACTGTACATGTACACATAGTTTGAACATTGTGATGGCAGTTCACGTCACGTAAGCAATTGCTTGCATGCCTGGCGCCCAGTTTTCACAGTAAACTGGCTGGTCTCTAGCTGTGTAAACAGACCACTGGTCTCTAGCTGTGTAAACAGGCCACTGGTCTCTAGCTGTGTAAACACGCCACTGGTCTCTAGCTGTGTAAACAGACCACTGGTCTCTAGCTGTGTAAACACCCCACTGGTCTCTAGCTGTGTAAACACGCCACTGTGTAAACACGCCACTGTGTAAACACGCCACTGGTCTCTAGCTGTGTAAACACGCCACTGGTCTCTAGCTGTGTAAACAGGTCACTGGTCTCTAGCTGTGTAAACACGCCACTGGTCTCTAGCTGTGTAAAAAGGCCACTGGTCTCTAGCTGTGTAAACACACCACTGGTCTCTAGCTGTGTAAACAGGTCACTCCTACTGACACATTGAGAGAACCTACTGACAGTATACACAGCCTACTGACTCATGAAGAGAACCTATTAACAGTGTACACAGACAGCCTACTGACACATAGAGAAAACATACTGACAGTGTATACAGAGAGCCTACTGACAGTGTATACAGCCTACTGACACATGAAGACAGCCTACTGACACACAGCGAGAGCCTACTGTCAGTGTGCACAGATCCTGCTGACACACGGAGAGAACCTACCAATGGTGGGGCTAAAGAGTGGAATTTCACCTGTTCGCCTCTAACAGCGAGGTCAACACAAGAATATTGAAGAGACCGTGGGTACATAGTTCCTGTCACGTGTGCTAAGCTCCTGAAGACAATGGTGGCACAGTGTGACGATGTTGTAATGAAGGTGAGCTAAAGCTGGGAGACAGTTAAAGAAATTAAGTTTTTAGTGAGTTCACCTTCTGCATTCTCTATTGAATGTGCCATATCAGAATTTAGAAACTTTTATGGCACTATTCTAGTGAAGTGATGACAGTCAGGTGCCGACTGTAGCACGATTTATACTATGGAGCTATTGTACTGCTTAGTGGCTTATACTATGGAACCATCGTACTGCTTGTGGTGACTTGTACTATGGAACCACTGAGGCTGCATTATCATGAACTAAAGAACCATACATATAACACCACTCCCCCTCTAATACCAACACGATGCTACCCTTACTCTAAACACTAACGCACCCATGAAATTTCTTATAATGACAAGTTGCTGAAGACAGGAATGGTGAAAGCAAGGTCAAGTTTATATAGCAATAAAAATGACCATCAAGACTTTGCACAGACTATCCCAGCCACCATCATCTGTCAAGACTAGACCAGGTGATCGTTTCCCATTTCAAGACAAGGCACAACAGACTACAGTAAACACCACAACCTATACTGGAAGCTACATCGGGTGTCATCCCCAATATGTTCCTGTGGGGAGCAAACCAGGGAGCATATATGACAGGAGACAGAGCTTCTCTAGGAACTGAAGGTTGGAAGCTGTCGCCACTGCCTCTAAACAAGCTGCACACAACTGTGGACATTCTGCTGATGACTGCCAGCTTCAGTTTGAGAGATGGCCTCCCTGCAAGTTTAACCAAGACAAATGATAGCAACAATATAACGACAGGCTCGCACGTGTGCAGACACACTAACAAATTCTATTATATGAACAGGGTGTAGCCAATCAGAAATGTTTATTGAGGCAAAACATTTTTCTAATTTACAAAATACATCACATAAAGAACTTCGTGTAACAAAAGACACACAAACAAGAGTTTTTATTCATCTAACACTGCACATAAAGAAGAGCTTTATTCATTGCTCTGTCTCAATGCAAAGGCAGCTTTAACACACACAAGGTACAGGTAATGTTTACACAAGTAAAAAAATCTAGTCTTACATTTCTTTCAGCTCTGTCAGTATGAGAATGGCATTTTGCAATTAGTGTATTTATTTGGGGAGAAGCTTAAGAAATTCTGTTGCATCTCAAACACTAAGAGAACCGTTCATGATACTGAGAACATCTCATTGGTAGTGAAGGTGGAGCTATTGACTATAGAGGAGAGAAATGAACGCCTGTAAATATGAGATGTCTGCATACATTTAAACACAGCATACTAGCATAAAAACATCACTGTTTTATATGAAGCCCCAAGACAACCACACATGATGATGAGAGCATCTCACTGGTAGTGAAGGTGGAGCTAGGAACTATAGAGGAAAGAGATGCAACCAGTTGTAATTGCCCTTGCAGATGAATAATGTAAAATCTCATTCAGACAGGCCAAAGCACTTGAGGCGGAAATGCTGGAAGTCCTTCAACCAGCTTTCAATCTGTATGGCATCAGCATCCAAGCCATCAGTCTGTAATGTCTGCAGTTCTTTGAGTAATCTGTTAGCAATGCACACATGCATGCATTCAGACACACAGAGAGTTGTTGCAGTAACATGGGAAGCTATAAATAAGTGGTAATTGGTAGCTATACTTAAGTGTAATGGTAACTGGAAGCTATAAATGAGTATACTGGTAATTGGTAGCTATACAGTGGTACCTCGACATACGAGTGCCCTGACATACGAGTGTTTTGAAATACGAGCCGCCGAGCGAGCGATATTTTGCTTCGAGATAAGAGCAAGATTTGAGATACGAGGAATCGCATACTACACCTCTGCACACGACCCCAACATGCGGGGCGGATGTTGGGGTCGTGTGCAGCGTCTAACAGTTTCTCCCACCTCAGACTAGACCTCAGTCTGTGTGCTTGTTTCCCTCGTTTTCGAAGCATTTTTGATAAGTTGGGTTCGCGTTTTTTGCTTTTTGTACATTTACAAAACATTATCCCATTTATTTTTGTAACCATGGGTCCGAAGGAGATGATATCTATTGAATTAAAGCGCGAAATCGTAGAAAAACATGAGCAAGGTGTGCGAGTAATTGACTTGGCGAGGATGTACGGGTGTAACACATCAATGATATGTTCTGAGCTTAAACAGGAGTTGATAAAGGGTACAATGCCAGCTAGGGGCGCTACAATAATTTCTAAGCTCCGGACTTCTCTCCATGAAAAGATGGAGAAACTATTGATTGTGTGGGTGACAGAGAAGCAACTTCAAGGAGGAACCTTAACACAAAGCATCATGTGTGAGAAGGCACGAGCGATTTACAGTGATTTGCTGAAGCAGATCCCACACACTTCCACAAACGAAGAATTTAATGTTTTTAGAATATGTATTTGTTATTTCATAAATAAATGTTTCTTCTTGTAAATACATTTTTTCTTATTCAAAAACACTTAACTAAAACAACTGAGGTGCTGTTTTGGGAGCTGGAACGGATTAATGAATTTCAATGAATTTCAATGGGGAAAATTGCTTTGAGATACGAGCAATTTGACATACGAGCAAGGTTACGGAACGAATTAAACTCGTATGTCGAGGTACCACTGTACTTGAAAAGCATTGTAATCTCTGGAGGTCCCTGTTCCAAACTAAACAGATAAACAAAAACAAAAAACTTTTTAAAATATCATTTAAAGTCTTACCCCCCAAAAATATCAGGAAAAAATTTCTGAGGTAGCTAATTGTTGGAGTTAGCAATCCCCTCCTCCTTCTTACCCTTCCAACTAACCCTAACTCAGATGTACATAAATGCCATTTAACACATCTGTTAAATTGGAATAATACAAAGGAAAGCATAATCCATTTAGATCAATCAAAACGCTACCAGGATAACTAGCAACTTATGAAAGAGATCTGAATGAAAGTTGGAAGAAAGTGTTTGTGTATGCACATGCATGTGTGTAGGATATACACAGAATTAACAACTATTTTCTGCTAGTGACATAGCCAACCCATGCAAGCTGGTTCATTAGCAATGCAGCCGCTCAAGCAAGTCTCCTAAACATTTCAAGATGCCTTGCACTTACTGAAACTTCAACTGATGAGACTCTCTTGAGGTCTGGCTAAGGCCCTTCACCTGTGCTTTCAGCTGTTGAAAAGAAAATGTAAATGCAGTCCTCTACATTGTCACTTCACAGAAAAATTCTTAAAGCAGAATACAATTTAGTAAAACCATGTTGAAGAGACAAAATGAAAATCCCAAAGAAAGACACAAATTTTCAAAAATAAAATGATGTCCAATATGGAAGTAGAATAACACTTTATTTGAAAGATGTCCTGTGAGAGTACATGCCACTGTGGAAATGCAGTCATATTACACAATAACTGAACTATTAGACTATGCGTGAACTATGTATTAGCTGAACTATGCATTAGACTGTAGATGAACTATGTATTAGACTGTAGCTGAACTATGTATTACAGTTTAAACTGTAGCTGAACTATGTATTAGACTGTAGCTGAACTATGTATTACAGTTTAGACTATAGCTGAACTATGTATTAGTCTGTAGCTGAACTATGTATTAGAGTTTAGACTGTAGCTGAATTATGTATTAGACTGTAGCTGAACTATGTATTAGAGTTTAGACTATAGCTGAACTATGTATTAGACTGTAGCTGAACTATGTATTACAGTTTAGACTGTAGCTGAACTATGTATTACAGTTTAGACTATAGCTGAACTATGTATTGGACTGTAGCTGAACTATGTATTAGAGTTTAGACTATAGCTGAACTATGTATTGGACTGTAGCTGAACTATGTATTAGAGTTTAGACTATAGCTGAACTATGTATAGACTGTTGCTGAACTATGTATTACAGTTTAGACTGTAGCTGAACTATGAGTTTAGACTGTGGCTGAACTATGCATTAGACTGTAGCTGAACTATGTATTAGAGTTTAGACTGTAGCTGAACTATGTATTAGACTGTAGCTGAACTATGTATTAGAGTTTAGACTGTAGCTGAACTATGTATTAGTCTGTAGCTGAACTATGCATTAGAGTTTAGACTGTAGCTGAATTATGTATTAGACTGTAGCTGAACTATGTATTAGAGTTTAGACTGTAGCTGAACTATGCATTAGATTGTAGCTGAACTATGTAGCTGAACTATGTATTAGAGTTTAGACTGTAGCTGAACTATGTATTAGACTGTAGCTGAACTATGTATTACAGTTTAGACTATAGCTGAACTATGTATTAGAGTTTAGACTGTAGCTGAACTATGTATTAGAGTTTAGACTGTAGCTGAACTATGCATTAGATTGTAGCTGAACTATGCATTAGACCAGTGGTTCTCAAAGTGTGGTCCGCAGGCATAAGTCAGGTGGTCCGCGGTTGACAGTTGTCATATGTCAGCAAAGTGATGTTTAAAGTGATGCATTCCTCGCATTAACATTTTAATTACAAAGAACGAGGTATAAGTAGTTTTATGTCAACTTATAACTATATTACTTTTACAAAAGGACATTAAGTTTTGAATTAAAATGAAACAAATGCGGCAATTTAAATTTGAAATTCATAGTACAGAGGGATTTTAGGCCTTGGTGGTCCGCCATATTTTTTACGTAGGCCTTGGTGGTCCGCCATAGCATTTACTTAAGTAAAGTGGTCCGCGGTCCGAAAAACTTTGAGAACCACTCCATTAGACTGTAGCTGAACTATTAGACAGTACTTGAACTACAGAAATGCTATTATTATTTAAATAATGCTATGCCATGAAAATATGGGTACATCCATTTGAAATAGTAAAATGCTCACTTTAAAGCTGAATTTTTTTTTTTTTTTTTTAGAAATGTTAACCAAAGGAGCATATTTTTAATTATAATATTTTTAAATGGAGTCACAAATATTTTTATACAAGAGGAATATTTTCCTTACAACAATGAGCAACATTTCTGTCATTTCTGGCAATTTGGTTTTTTATGAGACTGGAAATCTGCTATAAAGAGTATGGGGTAAGAATCAGATTTATCTCCTCCACACTGTGAACACTTTTGCACTTTTTTTCCCGATAAAACTCCATTCACTTCTCTTGAAAATTAAGCAGTGTTTCCACAGCTACCTCCTTACATAACCTAAGACTCTTTGACTCTTACCTTTGCTGTAGTTGATCTTTATATAAATTTGAATGCTTGCTTGTAATAGGCGCAGTGTTCAATCTAACCAATTCTCTACTTGCTCTTATAACGTGCATTAGATTTTTGTGAAATTTAAGTTGCAAAAGAGTAAGTGACCATGAAAAATTAAAAAAGGAGGGACGAATGTTTGAATGCTTACAAGAGGAAGAAACGTAGAAAAGTCAAACACATTGGCAGTAAGGTTGCTGTGCAGTGAACGTGTCCAACATGAGTGAACTGAAGGTGATCACAATCAACTTTCAACTGAATCTATGCAAGGGAGCAGTTCCTACCAGATTTGAGGTATATACAAGATACAGGTCATGCATATGCTGAGGCCAGTTTTCGACTCATTCAATGTTCAGAACTGGTAGTTCATGATGAGAAAACCTACTGTAGGTCTTGGAATAAAATAAAGGGTAAATGTGATCATTCAGCTTCATTTTCTCAGCTATTATGGCTTGTTATCGGAAGTTCTCTTATGTTCTTAAGTGATGTTTCTACAAAATGACAAAAGCATTTTTAATAATTCTTTTTCTGCTCATATCCTAGGGCCATAATCTTCTAGCCACAATGGAAATAAATTTATGATAAACACACAAGTTTTGAAAAAGCAATTATATACTCAATAGTAAACTAAGGCAGCTGTTTATAGCCGGTTTCCATAAGTCACAATACTGTTAGAGAAGAAATTTGTCTTTAAAACAGATTAAGACTCAAAGTCTATTATACCATGCCACAGAAAATAGGAAAAGAGATTTCACTCCTGCAGTATGCCTAAAAAGTAACTTTATGTGTGAAAGTGTATTTTCATATAGGGATCAGTTTTTGTAAGAGGAAACATGCCAAGCCTACATCTGACCATGTAAACTAGTCATGTTCACATCTCTCTCATGTAGCTGGCATCTAACAAAATATGCTATTTACATTCTTGTAAACGTCTGACAAGATCTGCTGTTCTGGAATTGTTAACATCTGACAAGAAATTATTTTTGAGACTCTCTCACCTTGTTAACGTGTACCTTCAACTGCTGAGTCTCTTTCTGCTGTAATATCTGCAACAGAAAGTCAAATAATCACACTCAGTGTATAATAATAAAGTGCATTGCTCCACTTTAGACCAGGTTTTGAAAAAGGTATTTTCTCAACCTATTCTACTCTTTCTCTCTCTCTCTCTCTCACACACACACACATTGGCATTCATTGGGTGGATTCTAGGAGGGAAGAAAAAGTTAGTCTTACCAGCATACGAATATCTTGGAATCTTGTTTCCAACAAAGCTAAGTTTTTGTGTTGCATGTCAGGATTTGGGAGGTAGAAGGAATAAAGCTCTTATACCAAGTATGCAAAATCTTAGAACCTACCCTAAGGTCTTGAAGTGTTTTAAAAACTATCTGATGCACAAGTACAACCAGTGCTGTAGTATGGTGCAGAACCCTGGGGCCTAGACAACGAATCAGAGTATGGAGAAGCAGTTCATCTCTTTGCCCTTAAAAAGCTCTTATGTGTACAAAGGTGCACCCCGAATAATTAAGTGTATGGTGAACTGCATGGTTACCCAATAATAGTGAATTCAGTTATTAGATGTATTAGCTCTTGGTTAAAAATGACGTGAATGAACAATGATAGACTGCCCCATAAAGTATATGACGTTGCATGATTTAGGCAGTAGGGGGAAATGAACTGGGCATCTACTATTGAAATGAAACTTTTTTCCCCTTGGATTTGGTTTTGTTTGGATAAATCAAGGTGTTGAAAATACAAATATTTTTATTAAAGAGTTGAAAGAAAAATAAATTGTGAGATGGCAGGATTGGGATAGCCATATTAACAGTAGTGACAGATTCTCCTACTCCTTTACATGGCATGCTGAACAGCATTAAAACTTATATGTCAATAAATTTAGACCTTCATTGCAGAGTATTATGGCAACATTTAGAAAGGTCATTTCAAGTACTGCTTCTCATTATTTCTGACATAAACAACACACCGCACAGAACTTACTGTGCCCCTCATGTAAAGTAACTGAAAAAGCTGAAGTACATTCTATGAAGCTTACCTGCACCTTACAGTTAGATATTTACATAGGAGATTTTATACTCTGCCAAATTCATCTTAATTTGGTGTATTGTTAATATCAACAGACAGAAGTACTTTGTTGTAAGAATGCGTAATTGCTGGCTTGAATGTATTGAAAGATCCATCTGTGCATGTTACGTCTTCCAAAAGCCATTCGTTCAACCTTGGAGCCCACGTGCCCAGGTATGTTCACTCAACTACAACATATAAATAAATTAAATTCTTATGCATGAGGAAAAGGTTGGAGGGAAAACAGGAAACAACTTTACCATCTGTTGCATTTGTCCTCTGACAAAATTAAATGCCTTGTGAATTGTTCTCTCTGCTAACGGGTACATCAGGTCACTGCTGCTGAAACAAAAGTGGTCAACATCTACTTTTCTTCTAGCTCTCTGGTGTTGGCGACAAAGCATTTGCTATAAATATCCGCAATAAATACAATCAGGGCAAACAGTTGGGAGTAAATAGCAAGTTGGACTGACATAAACGACAGTGAGGTTCTGAAGTGTTTTTGCTAAACATTCTGGATTGTAAATCAGGCATACTTACTAAAATCAGGCAGATCTCTGGCAGTACAATGATTTGTTGAGTGACATCATTGAAACTATTTGGCACCTACATTCACATTCTGTCTCTTAGGTGAGGTCATCAAAATGCTGGCATTGGGAAAATACTGGATCTAGAAACCAAGCCAAACAATTTCGAACCCAACTACTACAATAACAAAGAGGTGAGGGAAGTAGAGAAGACTTTGACAGAGCATGACTTTTTGTCAATGTGTTCCTGGTGTGTCTTGAACCAGTATCAGTTTGTTTTCTTTTCTCAAAGAGAAATAAGACACCTTCCAAGAACAACTTTGTTTTAGATATGATGAAGTAAATAATTAATTTTAAACCCACTATTTTAAGTGGAAACAATTTAGAACAGTAGTATATATGATTTAAGGCCAACTTATCATTTCACAGTGTTATCAAAGACCTTAGATTTGAAGACAAGTTTCTGCTGGCAATTCCATAAAGCGTGTGCAAGGAAAGACACCATGCAGTGCTGGTAGCAATGCTACTTAAACCAAAAAGTGTGCACACTATCAGGACTGGTACCTGTGTGTGACCCAGAGTACTTTGTTGACTTCTCAGAGGATTGTGGAAGGCAATGCATGGAGGTGTGCACACTATCTGGATTGATAGGCTGCCATCAAAAAAGAGCTGACCCTGAGATAAGTAGGGTACCTGACACTTCCCTGCCAAACAACCATGGTCACAGGACTACCTTTTAAACACGTAAACTGAGCTCAGCTCAGTCCCATTATTCCCTCATGAACAGAGAAAAAAAACTGGTGGTGATTCTTGCACAGCAATTAACTCCAAAAATGCTTATAAAGAACACTGCAGAGGTAGATCATCTTCCAAATATCCTATGAGGAGGAAAAGTAATATTGGTTTTACTGATTCTTAATGAAATAATTTTTTTCCATGCCCTTGTCTGTGCACTTGGAGGCCTGATCTCAGGAACTGGGTGGTTTCCAGCATTGCCACAAGCCTATACTGCTTATGCTATAATGGGATTAGTTCAGGCCATATCTCGCTGTGCAGAAGCTTTTGGAGTCCTGAAGGATGTGTTCTGAAATCTCTTTTGAATCTCTGCAGAGGCAAACGAGGAATAGATGATGGAGTTATATGTTCATGTGGTGGTTAGTGTTTAGACCTGCTCCACCTCCCCTGTCACTACAGCTGATCCATCAATGTATGCACTCATATCCAAGCTTCTTGGTATCTGTCATCCAGCACGGCCAATGTAAGTGCTTCCTTCCTTACATCATTAC